>NC_061114.1:18347995-18647995 GCF_002878395.1 Capsicum annuum | reverse complement strand
GTACCTTAGGAAGTTAACATGTTTTTGTTGATTTTTGAATTCCGCTCAAATCTATTTTATAACGGTGTGATATGCATTTATAAGTGACCACTTAGTACTAGTGACATGATAACTATTGCTAAACAATTGCATGAACCGGATAGGTAGTAGCCTGTAATGTACCTGTATGCCATGTGTGTGTGAGATATTACTTAGTTCCCTTTGTATGTTAAATTCATAACTTGTCTGGTTAGTCTTGCCTTGGATATAGGATAGGGGTTAGGAAAGGGTCATTGATCGTTTTGAGATTAGTCGACTTCTAGCCTAAATTACCTTTCCTTTATGAATGATATCCCTTGATCCTTTTTTCGAGCCTAAATACCTATTCATTTATGATACCTATCACCTTCCCATTTGTATCACAATGAACCTGTTTTGGCCTTGGTCCTCCTTAGACATTGTGCACTTTTACTTCGGCAAATAGCCTAAGTTTAGGGTGGCTACCATAGGGGTGCATGATATAAAATGAGTATGAAGAAAGGTAGAATAAAATAAAAGAATAAAAAGTTTGGTGTGGTGGAAAAAGAATAAGAAAAGAAAAGTTGTGGAAAAAAAAGACATGATTGTCAAAAAGACCGCACCCATCCGGAGTATGTTTGATGAAGAAAGGATAGAATTAGGTAAAGGTAAATAAATGAGACCCTAAAAGTTAGTGTAGTTCCAAGGATAATTAGTCACGTTAAATATCATTGAGTATCATACCATATCTTAGCGTACATTACAAGTCAAAGAAAAAGACCTATAGTGATCCTAGCTTACCTATCTGAAAATCTTAGAAATGAAAATAAGGGCAAGCTTATGGTATTTCGCATACATTGACTGGAACTTCTTTTTTAGAGTGCATGCCTATTGATTTTCCCCACAATTACATATGTTATTTCTTATATGAGTGATGAGGGACTACTTTGTTGTAAGGGTACACTGGTTATGTTTCTAGTTGCAAACTTGTTTGGGTAGTGTAATATTAGTACATGCATGGTTGTTGTTGCTAAGTTGATGCCATAGCTTGATTCCTTTGTGTTGCATTGTTGCTTTTCAGTAATATACAAAGTTGAGTTTGAGATGATTCACCTTGGAGATGGTAAATATGTTTTGAGCTAAAATGAATGATTGACTGCCGGACGTGCTTTGTATCCTCTTAGTTATGTTTAAGTTGCTTAACGACAAGCAATTGTTTTAAATTGAAAGTGTTAATGTGTAAGCTAATGCTAACACATTTGAGGCTTTTAACTATAAATAATTGTAAAGTCTTAAGAAAATTTTGTTGTTTTTGATTGTTTTCTCTTTGATAATGCAGGAAAGTCAAGATGTAAGAAAACCAAAGACAATAAGAGCAAAAGAGTTGAATTTGGAACAAGTAGCCATGAAAGTGTAGTTGACGACTTGTCTGATAAGTCGTCAAATTTTTTATAAGTTATTAGAGTCATCGTCAAATGTAGACAGTTTGAGGAAGTTGGAGCAGAAGTTTGATGACATCCCCTGATAAGCTATCAAGCAGGGACCATGAAAGTGGAAAAGGAGATGATGACATTTCTGATAAGTCATCAGACTTCTAATAAGCCTTCAAGTGCCATCAGCCTAAGGCAGAGATCATGAAAGTGGAAGAGGAGATGATGACATTTTTTATAAGTCATCAGACTTTTGATAAGATATAAGGAGCAACCGATAGCCTAAGACAGAAATAATCAAACTTGGAGGGGGGGCTGAAGACAATGTCTGATAAGTCATCAAACTCCTGATAAGATGTCACACTTCATCGTCAGCTATGCGAGAAAAAGTTCTATTTTGTGATTTGATTCCTAATTTAGCTCTTGGTATTTAAGGGAAAGTTCATAGGTTTTATTGGAGGCTGACTTTACGACAATCATCTCGAAAGACACGAACTTACACTATTTTCTCTCTAGTTTTCTCTAGAACCTTACAATTAAAATTTGAGATATTGTCATCATAATTTTCTTGGGATTTCTACAGCGATCTAATCTGAGAAACATGTGTTGATGTTCATTATTCTGTAAGTTATCATTTATCGAATTATGAATACGAATTGTCTTGTTTCTTTTTACATTATGAGTAGCTAATTCCTTTAACCCGAGTTGTGGGATCTACGGGTTTGGTTTTGTATAGTAACTAGGTGTTCGAGATTCTAAAGGTAGTAGGAACTCCTTGGTAATTCCTCTATTTTACATATTGTCTATTGGTTGCAAACGATAGGTCATGCCTACTAGTGATTTGCTTGAAATAAGAAATCAACCCTAGTAGGAAGTGAATTATCAACAGGGACTTGGAAGCATCAAACTTTCATTTAATAATTAACGTTGTAACAAGGTTAATTAACTTGACACAACATCCTGTTGTGAAATATAAATTCCCTAAGTTCGAAACAATTAGGTAATTAAATGTCTAAATAGGTTGAGAAACATTTAGACATTACTTTAACAAGGATAATTTGTTGTTCCTACCTACCACAAAAATCTTGAACTGTTACTAGTGTCTGTCAAATACTAACACTTATAGTGAACACAACTCTGGTTTTCCATATAATACTGAGACTGAATTGACAAATAATTACTTGTTGCCATCCAAAAACCCCATTTACAGGAAATTGATAACTATCAATTGATTGACTCACGAACAAATCTAACTAACACTATATTCCCTGTGGGATTCGACCCCAACCTAGTTGGGTTATATATTTGGCAACGACCGCTTACTCTCTCGTAAAATAGGTGTAGTTTGAGCTTTACCACACTGCGTGGCGTCCAAGGTGTACTCTTGGGGTGGTATAATATAACAGCTTAGAGGAAAATAATCAACCCACCTACCACCAAAATCAAGCATACAAGACCTTAGCTTATCCTTCAAGGTCTGAATAGTCTTCTCTTCTTGCCCATCTGTCTGAGGGTGGCTAGTGGGGCTAAGGTTCACCTTATTTCCCAAACCTCTCTAGAAAAAATGCTAAAAGTGAGATGATAACTGTGTACCTCAATCATATATAATGGAAACTGGAGCATTATGCAGCTTCATGATCTCCTAAATGAAGAGCTTAGCATAATCCTTTGTTGAATATTTAGTCTTCACTGGTAAGAAATGAGCAGACTTGGTCTTCCTATCCACAATGACCAAAGTCGAATCAAAATTTTGTCGAGACCTTGGAAGACCAATAACAAAATCTGTATTAAACACTTCCCACTTCCATTCAGGTAACTCAATCTCTTGAAACAACCCATTGGATGTCAAGTTCTCAGCTTTCACTTGTTGACAGACCATTCACATGCCACAAAATTAGACACATCCTACTTCATGTTATTCCAACAATAGATCTCTTTCAGATCATGATACATCTACGTTAAACCTTGATGAATAGTGTACCTAGAATTATGAGCCTTAGTCAAGATCCTCTCTCATATCCCATCAGTATCAGGGACACATAACCTGCCTTGGTATCTCAAGATACCATCACCACCAATATCAAAAACCATTTCTTTCAATTTTCCCATGTCACCCCTAATCCACATCAGGTAGGGTCCAAAACCTACTTCACTTACATATCAGCACTAAGGGATGACTTCACCACCTCTTGCAATATCACACCTCCATCCTCAAAGTCTAAGAGATAGACTCCAAGGTTAGCCAACTAGTGAAAGTCCTTCACCAACTCTCGCTTCTCTTCATCCACATGAGATAAGATTCCCATAGATAACCTTCTAAGAATATCAGCAACTGCGTTAGCTTTACCAAATAATAGTAAAGACTCATGTCATACTCCTCGAGTAACTGTAGCTATATCCTTTACCTGATATTCAACTCCTTCTGTGCAAACACATATTATAAGCTCTTATGATTGAAATAGATGTCAACATGAACCCCATACAAATAATGGTTCTAAATCATTAAAGCAAATACCACACCTAACAATTCTAAGTCGTGCATCGGGTAATTCTTCTCATGAACTTTCAACTTCCTAAAAGCATATGCAATCACCTTGAAATGCTGCATCAAGACAAAACCCAGTCCTATACGGGATGCATCACAATATGTAAAAACTCCATCAGTACCCTTACTAGACACAACATAACCTGGATAGGTCATGACATTCAAACAGAACTCACACTTAGACAATTTAGCATACAATCTCTGATCCTTAAAGGTTTGAAACACTATGTAGAGGTGATAGACATAATAGACCTTACTATTGGAATACACCAAATATCATCAATAAATAAAATTACGAACAAATTTAAGAACTGACAGAATACTCGCTTCATAAGATCCATAAATACCGTCGGGGTATTGGTCTAATCAAAAGACTTGACTAAGAACTCGTAATGGCCATACTGGGTACAAAAGTATTCTTAGGGATATCCACCTCCCTAATCTTCAGAAGATGATAACCCGATCGAAGATTAATCTTAGATAAGAACTTATCACCCTAAAGCTAGTAAAACGGGTCATCAATCCTAGGAAGAGGAAACTTATTCTTCATTGTCACCTTATTTAACTGACAGTAATCAATAAATATTCAGAGGAACCCATCCTTCTTATGCATGAAGAGAATAAGAGCACCCCACGTGAAAACTCTAGGACGAAAAAAACCCTTATGAAGAAGGTCTTTCAACTACCCGTTAAGTTCGTTCAACTCATCTGGACCCATTCTATATGGAGGGATTGAGATAGGGCGAGTATTCAAAAGAAGGTCAATCCTAAAATCAATCTCCCTTTCTGGAGGAACACCAGGAGGATCATCGTGGAACACTTTGAGAAACTCACAGACCACTGAGACAAATTGCAATGAAGCACCCTCAAAACTAAAATCTTTAACATGAACTAAATGGTAGAGACACCATTTGGATATCAACCTTCGAGATCTAAGATATGAAATGAATCTCTTCGTAGGCACTTGGCAACTACCTTTCCACTCAATCATCAGCGAACCTGGGAATTAGAAACTGACCATTCGGGTCCTACAGTTAAGAGACACACAACACGAGTGCAATAAATCAATCCTCAAAATCACATTAAAGTCTAAAATGTCCAACTTGATCAGATCCACTAATATCTTCCTACCCCAAATAGATATCACACAACCCTTGTAGAATTTTTGAGACACAATAGAGTCACCCACTTGAGTAGATACAGAAAAAGGATCTGGAATACACTCGGGACCAAAACCAAAATGAATAGCCATATAAGGGATCACATAAGAAACAGTAGGCCCCAAATTAATCAAACAATACACATCATAAGAGAAGAGTTATAACGTACCAGTGACAACACCCAGAGATGCCTTAAATTCCTGGCGAGTGGTAAGAGAATAAATATAATTTCAACCAGTGATGAAGCTCGAAGCAGCACCCTTTGGTGTAAGAGCTGAAGACACGGCAATTGAAACCTTTTTATCTCCAGTAGCAACCCTGAATAATGGATAATACCATTATAGGTAGCCCAACTTACCACATTTAAAGTACTTATTCCTCCCTTCCTTAAAACATCCATGATGAACCTGCCTACAAAATCGGCAAGGGGGATAAGAAGGCGTTAACTAAGCTCTACTAGCCTAAGACTCGATACTCTGTGCCCTAAATCTATTATTGCTCTGAAAATAATGGTCACCAATGGACTTAGTATATGGAGCTCTAGATGTATAATAAGAACTAGAATTGTAGCATTTATTCTTAGACTATTTTCTAGTATCTCTACCACTCTGTTGCTGACCTCTACGCTGATGCAAATAAAAAAACTTCTTACTCTACCTCTGCTTAATTTTTGCCTACTTCTTTTTTCCTTCTTAACCTATTACATATACACCATAAGTCGAGAGATATCTATATCATTGTTCAATATGGTACCCTTCCTCTCCTTATTAAATCATGGGACAACCCAAGAGAAAACTTCCTCATCCTTGATTTCATGGAAGACACTAGCAAAGAAGCATAATAGGACAACTGGTGAAACTTCAAGGTATACTCCTCTACAATCATCCTGCCTTGTCTCAAATTCAAAAACTCTTTGTCCTTCGCTTTCCTCAGCTCGTGAGGAAAGTAACAACGCAGAAAAGCACCCAAGAACTCATCCCATAGTGCACTCTCTGCATTATCACCCCTAGTCATCCCACTCCTCATACCACTTATATTCCATATCCTTTATCTGATATGCGATGAGATCCACACCTTTAGAGTCAATAACATGCATAATTTAGAACAACTTTTCTATCTCATCTACGAATCATTGAGGATCCTTCTCAATATTAGAGATTGTAAAGGTCAAAGTAATGAGCCACATAAATTTCCTAACTCGAGTAACCTCAAAAGAACTCACAGTAGTACCAGTAGGACCCGACTAATATGACTGAGATGTCACTAACTGGGTCAACAAATGAATAGATAAGCAAAATTCAACATTAGAAATATCTCCCTGCGGCGGTAGGGCATGATCATCATCAGACTGAATGGCCAAAGAAGGACTGGTAGGGATCGATAAAACTCCGTATGGGTCACTACAAACAAGAGTTGGAGCCTTAGACTAGGTCTGAACTCCATAAGTAGAACGAGTACTATTGAAATTGTCCTTAGATGGTATAAAATGGTTTCCACGTGTATCAGATCTTCTTAGAGACATGATCTAAAATAAAAATAAATAAGGATTAGAGGAGATTAAATTTAGACTCTATTACCCAACATAGAACAATAAGAATGGGAAACATTCTAAAATGTCCCATAGTCTCTCCCTTATCAGTATGGTGTGCTATACACCTTTAAAAGAGACTCTACTTTACATGGAATTATGGATGCATAATGACACTAAACCTAGGCTCTGATACCATCTTTGTCATAATTCGAACCAGGTCCTATCCATGATAGGTATCTCAAGTCTACCAAGAAATAGGAAATAACAGTTAGAGAAATAACTATAATCTAAATATATAACAAGATAAAAAGGTAATAAAATCAAGGAAATCTAAGCATATGCATCAATACCCAATCCATAGTAATATCCATAAAGCCTCTAAAAATCCAAAAATAATCTAAGTCGGGATATGCCCCTGACCCTAAAATCGACATACAATTACAATGATAACATTAATATGAACTCTTTAATTATAGTTTATGAAAAGAAACCACAGGAATGATAAGTATTTTGGAAAAATAAAAGCTTACCACTTAACCTCGAACGATCGACAAATCAAGCTGAAACATCTAACACTTCGCAGGAAAAGTAGACTTGCCTTCAGACTCTATATCGCGCTGGGATACAACATTTGAAAATAGTTATAGGATTGAGAACTAGCATGTAATTAATGATAAGGATAAATTAAGGATAATTAAAAGTTCAGTTCAACTCAATGTACATTTTCACATACATATATACATACATATATACTTATATAAAATGCAAGAATAGGGAATAAGTTTTAGCATATGCTTTAAAACTTTAACCTGGATTGTGTAGCTTAGCTATCATATCATAGTACCCATGAGTTATATGGTCCCTAGATCTCACCCCCTAATTGGGCCCTAGTGCGTGTAACCGCACGAACTGGAGAATAATATTATATATATGCACGACTAACTTAAACCTCTCAATCATATACTAAGGTGACTTAAGAACCCGGTCATGTAATGTATTAGAGGGGACTTGATCCTCCCATTCATATAATGAGGTGGTCTCAACCCACCCGGTCATAAGCAAAGAGACTCAAACTCCAAGCCATTAGACCTCCGCATCGGCAAATGCGATTTCTAGTATTGGCCTCTTAGGACTGCCACTTTAACAACCCAACAACACAACCCTCTTTCAAGCCCTGTTAAAATATTTATCACACTTTCCCATTCATTGTACCATAAGACAAATTTAGGCATACATTATTGGTATCGTCATACCAACTATACTTGCAAGGTAACATCAATATGCCATTTGAATTCCAATAACTCAGGAGAACAATTCCCTTTGCTCTCCTAAGTATGAAGATAGAAATAACCCTTGAGGGCTCTAATTGATCAACTTCTTAAAAATCCTAAGTATCTTGCTTAAGCGAAATTAAAGAGTGTTTTGAGTGGTAAAGTGTTGAAAATAACGTCCCAAGGGTGTTTTATAGTAGTGGTTATTAAGTGAGGGATAAGGGAAATGTACAAAGTGCTCCTAATTTAAAAGCTGAAAAATTATCGCTAGTGATTTTGGGTCACTATATGACTCGTAAGGACTCTTTACGGTTCATCACCACGAGTCATAGCCGACACAGTAGCTGGGAACCCCCTTTCTTGTAACCCTATGACTCACACCCTATTACTCATTATGTGACCTTATGACACATAAGGTCCTAATCATAGTCAAGACAAAAATACTTAGGGCAAACATTGGATAGAGATGGGACAATACAACTTGTTTAGAGACTTTTTGACTCGTTAGGAGCCACTTCTAGTAAGGATAGTAATGTAGGCTACCTTTACTAGGAACCTTCATGTTGAGGTTCTCTGACCCTCAATGACATTTTATGACTCATAGTGTGAGTAGTAGTAAGGATAGTGAGTTCAAAAACTCAGAATTTTCAGTGGCCAACACCTGGGGTGTCATAATACCTTTCCGCTAATAGACGCTTCATAGATCACGGTACATATTAGAGGCTCTTTTGTGGATAACATATTGAGAACCATGATCCTATATTAGCATTTGTTGTCTCAATCCATCTACATCCATAACATAAAGTCTGCCCTAATAGTGAAGGACACTATCTCTTCCTTGGGAAAAAACCTCAGCCTTCTAACTTTCGAACATTGTTTTTAAAATGAGAAAAATAGGATCACTATCATAATTTTCCTTAAACTCATCTACCAAAAAGGGTTTCAAACCATATTGGACCAAAATACTACACTCAATAGAGTCAACAAATTGAACTCCCATTCTGGCCAATCATTTGAATCGATTGATGAAACTCCATATTTGTCACATCAGCCTAAGGAGGACTAGAAGAAATGATGGAACTCTAGTATTATAAAGGACTGGACCCCTAGACCGAGTATGGATACCATCAGTAGAACATGTCCATTCAACATTATCCACTACTAGGAAACTGCTTATTACCTAGGGATTTTCATAGGGATAATTTGGTAAAATCCTCAGGTAATTTGATTACCTGCGGATTTTCGTACCAATTAGAATCCAAAGGAAATACCTTTGTAGGTAATTATTACCTGCGGATTTATAAAATCCCTAGATAATTTAGGTGCAAAAATAAATCCACAGGTACGTTCTTTGGGGATTTATTTGCGATTAACTATCAAAATTTTGCATGAATTATTTGGTAAAATTTCATAAAAAAAAGGATTTTTCCTGCAAATTTCCACAAAAAAGTTCACAAATTATTCCCCACGAAAATTCCCAAGTAAATCCCTAGGTAATTTAGCTACGGAAATAAATCCGCAGATACGTTATTTACGAATTTATTTACGATAAATTATCAAAATTTTGCATGAATTATTTGATAAAAATTCATAAAAAGGAATTTTACCTGGGATTTTCACAAAAAAAAATTCACAAATTATTCCCTACGAACTATTTTGCAATAAAAATCGTATGAAATGCCCCAAGTAAATCCGCAAGAATAAATTCTTTCAAGAAAATTTTCATGACTATTTAGCATGCGCATCCCCATGAAAATTCCCAAACAATAATTCACCTAAATTAGTAAAAATGTTTGACAATTAATCAAAAATCTATTCAATAATTCTCAAAAACATCATTCAATACAAGTCTAATGTAAATAATTACAGCTAACAAAAAAAAATTCAAAACATCCACATCAATAATGTATGATTCTTAAATGGTCCAAAACAAAATATTTCAAACTTGAAGCACTTTCATTCACATCGTTAGAGTCATCATCACTTCCATCCTCTTGGTTGTTTTCTTGAGATGGGCGTTCATCATTTAACAAATCTTTTAACTTCCAACAGTCGAGCAAGACCTCTCCACCACAAGAGGCCGTTTGTATTAAATTGCTTGACGCTACAACAAAATACATAGAAGACAAATGACAAGATTAGAGTTGCAATAGGAAAAAGAAAAATACAAAAAGAGTATTGGCAATAATGTAGTAAAACAACAGAAAGATCTATTTCAATAAAAATCTTGTTATTCTCTTACATTAATTGAACATGAAATAGAAGAGTGGGGTTGATATTATAATTTTATGTTACTATACTTAACCATTTTCAAGTAACTAATTTACATTTCAAGTAACTACACTTCACCATTTTCAAGTCACTACTACATACTTCAAGTCACTACACAACCATTTTCAAGTAACTAATTCACATTGCAAGTCACTACACTTAAAACATTTTCAAATCACTTGTACACATTTCAAATCACTACACTTAACTATTTTCAATTAACTAATTCACATTTTAAGTCACTATACTTAATAATTTTCAAGTAACTATACTTTATTATTTTTAAGTTAGTAGTACATATTTCAAGTGACTACACATAATCATTGCCAAGTCACAAGTTCACAATTTCAAGTAACTACAGTTAACCATTTTCAAGTCACAAGTTCGCAATTTCAAATAACTACACTTAATCATTTCCAAGTCACTACACTTAATAATTTTCAAATAGCTAATTAATTAATATTTCAAGTCATTATACTTGACAATTTTAAAGTAACTACACTTAACCATTTTCAACTCACTAACACACATTTCAAGTCATTACACTTAACCATTTTCAACTAACTAATTAACATTGTAAAGCACTACACTTAATCATTTTCAAGTCAATAGTACATATTTCAAATCACTACACTGAACCATTTTCAAATAATTAATTCACATTTCAAGTCACTATACTTAACCATTTTCAAGTAACTACTTTCACATTTTAAATAACGATATTTAAGAATTTTCAAGTCACTACACTTAATCATTCATTTCAAGTCACTATACTTAACCACTTTACCATTTTCAAGTCACTAGTACACATTTCAAGTCACTATACTTAACCATTTTCAAGTAACTACACTTGACTATTTTCAAGTCACTAGTACACATTTCAAGTCACTACACTTAATCATTTTAAAGTCACTAGTATACATTTCAAGTTACTACACTTAATTATTTTCAAGTCACTAATACACATTTCAAGACACTACACATTTCAAGTAACTATACTTTATTAATTTCAAGTTATTAGTACACATTTCAATTGACTACACTTAACAATTTTCAAGTCACAGGTTCACAATTTCAAATAACTACAATTAATCATTTTCAAGTTACAAGTTTGCAATTTCAAGTAACTACACTTACTCATTTTCAAGTCACTAGTATACATTTCAAGTCACTACACTCAAGCCATTTTCAAAAAGCTAATTGACATTTCAAGTCACAATAGTTAAACATTTTCAAGTCACCACACTTAACCATTTTCGACTCACTAGTACACATTTCAAGTAACTTGACCATTTTCAAGTAACTAATTCACACTTCAAGTCGCTATACTTAACTATTTTCAAGTCTCTAGCACACATTTCCAATCACTACACTTAAATCATTTTAAAATGACTAATTCACATTTCAAGTCATTATACGTAACCCTTTTTATGTTCACCTTTCATGTAACCACACTAAACCATTTTCAAGTCACTAATCCACTTCTCAAGTGACGGCATTTGATCATTTTGAAGTCACTAGTACACATTTCAAAACACTACACTTGATCATTATATACAGTTTTAATTTAAGATCACAAGATTTCAAAATGTTCTTCACCTTGTTAACCTCTGTTTCAAGTTAAACAGGACAAACAAATTAAAATAGAGAACTTAATATAACTTGACAGTAATGAACAATAATGCACTTCATAGTCCTACCAGCCAATCACATTCTCAACCACATTACTAACTTAAATACAAATGAACTTGACAGTAATGAAAAATAAAGCATTTGTTAGTCCTACCAGTCAACCACATTACTAGCTTAAATACAAATTAACTTGACAGTAATGAACAATAATGTACTTGTTAGTCCTATTAGTCAGCCACATTATTAACTTAAACACAATTTTTTTAACACAGTTCTTTATGTGGAAACACAATAGAAAAAGATTCAAAGAACTTGGATGGTTCAACTGAATCACAAGAAAGTGGAAACATAAAAAAGATGTCTAGGAAGAACCACTTCTAGGAAGGTATAGATGTTTCTCCGGCCTGAAAATGAACTATTCTTTATAGTATGCTTCACTTTCAGATATTAAAACACAATAGTAAGAGGGGGAGGAGGAGACAGACCTGCTGCAATAATACTATTGGAAGATTTGGCAAGTCATAGTCATATCTGTTCATAGGGCAAATACTATCAGGCTTTCATTTGAAGAGGCCAACAACATTAGGAGCATCTTCCCCTTCCAGACTGATGCAATCATCATGCTCCATGAATTTTGTACGAAAGTGAGATTTCACATCCTTTACAAAGTCAGATAAATGAGACAGGCTTCCTGCATGGAGAATTGACTCAAGTACATCCATGGAGAGTGTCTATGATGATGTTCGAGAGTGCCAAGCTGGATGTGATGTCAATCGGACGTATGATATCTGCTAACCTACAAAAGTTGTTGAGTCTACCGGCAGCAACGGCTGGCATTGATGGTTGTGGCAGCTATATGGCTGTTGTGCAGCAGTGGTAAACCTCGGAGAGGAGAAAAATGGCTTAACAGTGATAGTCGATAAAGGCAGTGGAGGCGACATTGGTTGTTTTGGTTTGAGAGAGAGAGAGGAAGTGTAGAGAAAGGGAAGAGAGAGAAGATAGGGAGAGAGGCAAAAGATTTTGGTAGAAATGAAATTAGGGTTCTTATTTTGTTTAAAAGGGGAGGAGTGAAAAAATTGATCTCAGCTGTTGGATTGGTTTTGATCAACGACTGTGATTAAAGTTATTTAAAAAGGCGATAGAAAAATTGAATTTCAATTTGAGCTTAAAATTGGCATCAATTTGGCTGTAATTGTGATCAATGGGATATAAAATTAGCTGATAATTTAACACTAAAAGGGAAATTAAATGTAATTGACTTCTATTTTAACAACAACAACAACCATAACCACAATAATAATAATAATAATAATAGTAATAATAATAATAATAATAATAAACAATGCTTTTGTAAATCGTGAGTGTGCATATTTACGAAAAATAATTTAATGAAATTATGTAAAATATCTTAAAATTGATGTTAATTTGGTTAAAATTGACATTAATTGAGTACAAGGAGGCTAGAATTTTAATAAATTAGGAAATTAAGTTAGGCTACTATTTAATAAATAATGTAGAATTAAGATCATGTAAAAAAATATTTCACAAAATTTTTGTTAATAATTTAAAATAAATTAGTCACAAAATTTTAAAATAATATTTTTTATTATAATAATAATAAAAATTAGACAATCTATTTGTAAATTGTGAGTGTGCATATTTTTGAAAGATGATTTAAGTAAGAAAATTATGTAAAAGATTGTATTTGAATTAATAAATTGTAAGGAATGATAATAAAAATTAATAAAAAATAATTTATAAATATTTAAATCATTAATGTGACAGTTCGTTATTTACATAATATGAGAAAAATGTGTAAAAATATTAATATTTGAAATTAAATAATTTTGATAAAATAGTAACCTAAGAAAGCATAGGAAGGTCAAAATTAGGTGTCAACAATAACTGAAATAAACATGTTATAAATGTCTATTTTATTTTTTTTATTAAATATTATTAATCTTGACTTTCTTATCCGTCACTGATGACCATTAATTTGTTGATCTTAATAACGAGTCAAGCTAAGATAGATGATCAACTAAAATACATCTTTGATATCATATTCAGCTGCTTGATTAGCTCGTGTGAGGTTCACAAGTATTTTTAAAATTGAGTCAAGCTAAGGTTTATTCAACTTTAATTAATATCAATTCTAACTAAAATTGATATTAATTGAATAAGAATTAGGCTAGACATTACATAAGTTGGGCAAATTGAATTGACTTAGGTTGCTATTTAATAAATATAGGAAAGACATATTATTATTATTATTATTATTATTATTATTATTATAATAATAATAATAATAATAATAATAATAATAATAATAATAATAATAATAATAATAATAATAATAATAGACAATGTTTGTAAATTATGGGCATGTATAATTGCGCAAATGATTTAATAAATATTAGAAAAATTATGTAAAATATCCTATAATGTAAAAAATAATAATATAAAAATAAATTGTTTATTTTCAAATCATGAATGTGACATATTAATATTTATTTGATATCAAAATACTGCATAGAAAATATCAATATTTAAAATTAATAATTTTTCTAAAATAATAGCCTAAGCTCAAAATTGAGTGTCAACACAAGTAACCCAATTTATTCCCACAAATTGGGGTCCGTGGAGGGTACAGTGTGCGCAGACGTTACTGCAAAGGTAGATAGGTTGTTTTCAATATATCCCCGATTCAAGAAAAATAGTCTGAAGCTGTCCAATTTTAAGAAAGTATTAGTGAAAATTGATTTAATATTGATCGTTGATCAAATATGATGAATGATTAAGATTAAAGTTGAGAAGATGAGTCAAATTGGGATTAGATATTGTGTTAAAAAATTGAATTGAGGATTTCAATTGAGTCAAATTAAACTCAATTGACACAAATTGAGTATAAAATGGCTAGAATTTAAATATATTAGGAAAATTGAATTGAATTAGGTTGATATTTAATAAATATAGTAACTTTAGAAAATTAACATTAAAAATAAATATAATAATAATAAATAAATGTTGATCAATGGCTGAGATCTAAAAATTAAGAATTTGGTTAAAAAAATTGAATGAAATTTGAAATTGAGTTCAATTGGACACAATTTGGGCTAGGATTGTAATAAATTGATAAAATTAGGCTAAAATTGTTACAGATTGGCAAATTCAGACTAGAAAATAAATAAATTAAAAAATTAAATAGACTAAGGTTGCGGACTAATACAATAATAATAATAATAATAATAGTAAAATAAATAATATAATTATGCTCAAATTAGTTATGAATAAATTGTGTAACTAAAAGTGCGACATATAATATATTACTTTAAAATCAACGATAATAATATATATATTTTATTATATATATAAATATTATTTATATATATATATATATGTATATTATATATATATATATATATATATATATATTTAGTGTAAATAATAATCTCCCGTTATT
This sequence comes from Capsicum annuum, assembly GCF_002878395.1. Classification (NCBI taxonomy): domain Eukaryota; kingdom Viridiplantae; phylum Streptophyta; class Magnoliopsida; order Solanales; family Solanaceae; genus Capsicum; species Capsicum annuum. The sequence continues at coordinate 18,632,698 of NC_061114.1, read as the reverse complement.
TCATTTCATTTCAACCATGCCGAGTTATTTATATTTAAAAATAAAAAATAGGTTTTTAAAAAAATAATTTTTTCTAAAAAAAAATCATAAATTTTAAATGCCCGTTCATGACAAAGAAAGACTCACTACTTTAATCTTTAAAATCAAAATAAAAATTCAAAATAACTTAACCGATTGAATTTATAGAAATTGAATCAAATCAAATTTATTTTGGTTTGTTTATGACTGTCATTTTCGTCAATCTGAAAATAAAAAAAAAAGCCGATATTAAACAATCAAATCGAACAAACAGAATTTCCACCCCTAATCTCATCTTATATATAATTCTAAAATTACCTAATACTTTCAACTCAATGTAAAATAAATTATTTTTTTATTGTATTTCGTGATTATTATACCTTATGGCTCACATCAAATGACTCCTAAATATATATTATATTGATATATTATATTGTCATGCGTAGTATGATGCCTTACAATCATATTTAAATTAACCAATAGAAAACACAATCTATTTGAGCCCTGAGTCATTCTTCGCCCTATCTTAGGCCAACGAAATTTCACCTTTTTAACTTTTTGGCGATAACATAACGAGTCAAGCTAAGGTGTATTCGGCTCGAATACATTTGTGATACCATCTATGTCAACAAACTAATTTTAATTTCTTGAGCATCTTTTGCTTGATTATATGTGTCCACCGATTTAATGTCTATTCTTTTATTTTATGTTTTTTATTCTTCAAGTTTATCCTTTTCCTATTTAAAATTTTCAAGTCACAAAAATCCTACGTAAATCCCCAATAAATAGTTTCCGCTAAATTTGTAGCAACACAATCCCCCAATAATTTTTCATGTAATAATTTCATAGGTAAATCGTCAAGAAATAATTTCAGCAAAATTTGGAGCAACACAATCCCCCAATACATTTCCTCAGGTAATGTCGCAAGTAATAATTTCCCAGTTAAATCCCCAGAAAAATTTGCAGCACAAAATCCCTAAAAAATTTCTCAGGAAATAAAATTCATTACATAAATTTTGACCAAAATATCTCAAAGTAAATCCGTAGGATAAGTTACCTAGGGATTTTTCTATGAATTTAAAAAATATATATATTTGTTCATATACCTGTGGATTTACTTAGAGATAAAATACCCGCTGATACATTTCCCCAGGTAATGCCGCAAGTAATAATTTCACAGGTAAATCCCCAAGAATAAACACCCAGCAAAATTCTCAGGTAATAAAATTTATTACATAAATTTTTACAAAAATATATCTAATTAAATCCGTAGGATAAATTACCTGGGAATTTTCCTATGAATTTAAAATATATATATATATATATATATATATATATATATATATATATTTGTTCATATACCTGTGAATTTACCTAGAGATAAAATATCCAGAGATAAAATACCCGCCAATATATTTCCCTAGGTAATGTCGCATTTAATAATTTCGCAGGTAAATCCCCAAGAATAAATGCCCAGCAAAATTCGCAGCACAAAATCCCCAAATAATTTTCTTGGTAATAAAATCCATTACATAAATTTCCACTAGAATATCTCTAAGTAAATCTGTAGGATAAATTACCTGGAGATTTTCTATGGATTTAAAAAATATATATATATTTGACCATATACCTATGGATTTACCTAGAGATAAAATATCTGCCAATATATTTCCCCAGGTAATGTCGCAAGTACGAAATTTGTGCAATATGGCGCCAAATTTACCTGCAGAATTTGTTGCAAATATATAGTTCGCAGGTAATATATTTTAATATTGACAAATTTAATAATTTCGTAGGTAAATACGCATGTATTTCTTGTGATATTATTCCCTAGGTAAAATCCCTAGGTAATAAGCAGTTTTCTAGTAGTGATCCCCAGTTGGGATAGAAGAAGTTCCGTGAGCTTCAGATCATCGAAGAATGATTTGAAAAGCAAACAAACATGAATTAGAAAGGAGCTTAGACCTTGCATCTTGAAACAGAACACAAGAAAGAGAAACATTCCTAAATTCCTTGTAGCCTCTCCCTTATGAGTGTGACATGCTACACACCATAGAAGAAACTCTACTCGACACAGCTTTATGGACTCCCCAATTGACCATGAACCTAAAGCTTTAATACCAAATTTGACCTGACCCGCCCTAGTGCCTTGTTGTAATAGGCATTTCAATTCCAACCAGGACCGGATACCACCCCCAATACCCAACCCAACCAACCACACATATACCCTGAGTCGGATAAATTCTAAATTTATAAAAAGATAGTGAATTTGTACAATTTAAAACTCTGGGATAGTTCCATAACCAAGACCAACCCAAGCAAGTCTAACCGTCCAATACCCAACTATTAACCAGTTACCAAGACAAAATCATAAACCAAAACCGAAATAATAACCAAGTTCCTATCTATAACATAATATAAGAGGATAGAAAAATCATAAATTTAGTTAAATGGAATTAGCCTCAATACCAATGCCAATACTAAAGCTGACACCACTACAAATACCGTTCATTCCAACCCATAGTAGCTCCATAAAGCTTCTAACCAAAAGGAAAACAATATTTGATTGGGACGTGACCCCAACAATAGCCAAAACCAAAATCCATAAAATAACTAATATATGAAAAGATATCCATGATATGAAATGGAGGCTTCCGAAGTGTGAAATCTCACCACTTAGATCCAATAGCTGATCCCAAATTCGATCACTAAGTTTGAGGTTTAGGATGGTCGCTTCTTGCATTATGTAGGGATACAACTACCCAAAGATGGGTTAATAGATGAATACTAGCAGTTACTTAGGATAACGATAAAATAATGTCAACCTTTAAAACTGAATAAACCAACCATGCACAAATATCCATACATATATACATATATAAATGATATCGAGAAAGGAAATTGGGTTTAGCATGCATTTAAAAACATTAACCAAGGTATGTGTAGCTTAACCATCCTAGAACCACCCAAGACCTATATAGGTCTAGTGTAACCCCCTGAACGGGTCTTGATACGTGTAGCCACATAAACCAGAAATACCATAGGATTAGGGGATTCCAAAGTACCCATCACTCTCTATGATGTATATGTACAAGTGTAACTTAGGGGATTCCCATGTACCCCATATGGTTATCATGAACAATCCTCCGGTGCGCAAACATGAGTTTTCAGTGTCCGTCCATTGGGCTCACACCTTCACGATTAGCTATCACAACCTAAAATTATTGCCCAATTAAATCCCTTTCGACATAACCAAATCACCATTCCATTAATTATTAACTAAGGCTATAAGTAGTGGTATCGTCATACCAACTATAGATTTCAAGCAATATCCTTAGCCAACCTTTAGAGAAAAAGGAGGGATTCCCATTTACTTATAGATTACAGTATTTAGTTGCTTGGGGGATTCCAATGTACCCCATAAGTAAGTTCATTATTATGTTTGCATAGGGGATTCCTTTGTATCCTATAAGGATGTTCAATTAGACCATCAACATGACCACCTAGACCCTACCATAACTATTCCAAACCATTTAAACTATTTATACTAATTAGGGTTCCATTACCAAGTTATACCATGCAATAGTTCTATTGAAAGTCCAACAATATAGTACATGCATTCTCGTAGGCATTTTATCAAAAATATTGAGGGCATGGTGTTTCCAAAGACAAAACCAAGTACCAATTAATCATTCCTATGCAACCAAACCAAGTACCAATTAATCATTCCCATGCAACCAAGTGCTCAAACCATTATTATAATATGCAAACCATAAGTAAATAACATGGTAAAACCATTACCAACCATTATAATCAAAACCCCAAACATATATTTGAAAACCCAAAACCATACAACAATTATACCGTGAAAAAAATTCATAAGTCATGCCATTTGTTGTAACTAACAACGAGGGAGGAGTGACATGCTGTAGATTGAGAAGAAGATGAGAAGAAACTATTCCCTTAAGCCCCAAATTGATTGTATTGAAGAAACCCTATCCTTCCTTGACCCAACAGCCTTTGAGAGAATCTGAGAGAGTTTCTAAGTGTTTAAGTGATTGCAAATTGGTTAAATGTATCTCCAAAAGGTTTTTTAAGTCGTGGAATCCCAATGAGTTATAAGAAGGAATGTCCAGATTACCCCCAACTTAACTGCATAAAAATCCCTTAGGAGGGTATGACTCCATCACACGATTTGTACCCTAGGTACGAATGGTACCCACCAGTAGTACCCTAGGCAGAACCTCAACCCCTCACATTGACCAACATACAACTCCTAAGTCCCACTCGTACCCAATTATACGATTAGTACCCACAAACCGTACCCATTCCAGAAACCAAAACCCAACCATCCAAAACTGAACAACATTGAATTTCCAATTTACCACTCATACCCTAAGGTACGACGGGTATGATCCATTTGTACCTTGGATAGTAGCCAACACAACCACACTATCTAAGATAAGACTAAGACCATCTAAATCGTATTACAACTTACGATTGGTACACCAAGTGGTATGATATCCAATTATTCTAAAACCCTGGAAATTTCTAAAAATCAAAACCCAAGGTGTTTTAATTCTTCCCTAGTAGGATCAATCGTGCTTGAATGACGAACAAGGTAGTACAAGCATGATTTACACCCTTTATATGCCTCTAATCTTACCTTTAAATAAGATACAAAGAAATTAATCTTTCATTTAACCAAAACCAAGAAATAAAAATGTCATAAAGAACACATACCTTAAGCATGAATATCCGGATAAAAAACAAGTGTAGATATTTGGACTTCATGTCCTCTTCCGCTTCCTAAGTAGCCTCTTCCACCATATGGTTCCATTATAGAATCTTATCGAGGTCACATCCTTAGTCCACAACCAACAAACCTGATGATCCAATATCTCAACCAGGATTTCCTCATGAGACAGAGAATCTGAGATACCCAAACTCTCTAATAGAACAACTGATGGCTGATCATCAATACACTTCCTCAACATAGAGACATGGAACATCAGATGAATGGATCTTAAACTAGAGGTCAACTCTAATTCAAATGCAACATTACATGCCCTTCTTAAAACCACATAAGGACAAATATATCGGGGACTGAGTTTCCCTTTTTTACCAAACTATATTACTCCCTTCATAGGAGACACCATTAGGAATACCCTATCTCCAACCTCAAACTCTAAGTCTCTATACTTATATCCATATAAGACTTTTGATGTCTTTAGGCAACCTTAATCCTATCATAAATCACTTCACCTTTTCAATAGCCTGATAAACCAAATTAAGGCAAAACATATCTGCCACACTAACCTCAAACCACAAAAAAGAGATCTACACGTCCTACCATATATGGCCTCTAAAGGAGACATTCTAATGCTAGAATTATAGCTATTACTGTTAGCAAAATCTACTTGAGTTATATGTTTAACTCAGCTACCACTATAATCAATCACATATGCTCGAAGCATATCCTTCAATGCCTGAATAGTTCTCTTCTGCCTGCCCATCTGTCTACGGGTGAAAAATAGTACTCAGAATGACCTTAGTCCCCAACCCCATCTAAAATAACTGCCAAAAGTGAGATAAAAACTATGCACCATGATTAGAGATGATGGAAATAGGTACCTCATGCAGCTTCACACGGACCAATATAATGGGGACTAAGGTTCCCCATTTTCCTAAATCTCATGACTCTCTTCATTGGAGATACTTTTAAGAACACCCAATAACTTACTTCAAACCCCAACTCCCTTTACCTCACATCCACATAAGACTTTTGACAACTCAAAGTAGTCTTTAGTCTTTCTCTAATCACTTTCACCTTCTCCATAGCTTGGTGAACCAAGTTAGGACCAAATAACCTAGTTTCACCCACCTCAAACTAACCAATAGGAGACCTGCACCTTCTACCATAGAGAACCTCAAAAGAGGCTATTTTTATGCTAGAATGTTAACTATTATTGTGTGAAAACTCAATAAAAAGCAAATGATCAATCCAACTACCTTAAAAATCAATCACAAAGGTCTTAAGTGTATCTTCTAAAGTCTAAATAATCTATCCACTTGCCCATCCATTTGGGGGTGGAAAGCGGTGCTAAGGTTCACCTGAGTACCTAAACCTTTCTGTAATGAATACCATAAGTAAGAAACAAAACTGTGTACCTCGGTCTAAAATGATGGACACAGGTGCTCTATGAAACTTAACTATCTCCTGAATAAATAAATTAGCATAATTCACTCCTGTAGTTAGTCCTTACAGGCAAGAAAAAAGAAGACTTACTCAACCTATCCATAATGATTCAATAGAATTATACTGATTACGAGATCGCAAAAGACCCTTAATGAAATCCATTTTAATTATCTCCCACTTCCACATAAGAACCTCTATCTCTTAGGATAGGCCACGGGCCTCAAATTCTCAACCTTAACTTACTGACAAACCATAAACTTAGCCAAAAAGTTTGCCACATCCCTCTTCATGTTATTCCACCAGTAGATTTCCTTCAAGTCATGATACATCTTAGTCAAACTCAGATTAATTGTATATTTAGACTCATAAGTCTCAGTCAAAATCCTTTCCTGCAGGCCATCGACATCAAGAAAACATAACCTTTCTTAATACCTTTAGATGCCATCTCTCCCAATATCGAATACCATAGCCTTTTGTTAACTAACATCATCCATAATCTACACAAGGAGTCCAAAACCTACTTCTCCTTCACCTCAGAACCATGAGATAACTTAATAATTTCCTGAACAATCATTCCTCTATCCTCAAATTCCAAAAGACAAAGTCCCAAATTAGCCAAACTATGAATATCCTTCACTAACCCTCTTTTCTCCTCTTTAATATGAGATCAGATCCCCATGGACAACCTGCTAAGAGTGTTAGCAATAACATTAGCTTTACCTAGATGGTAGTGAAGGCTCATGCCATAATCCTTAAGCAATTCGAGTCATCACCTCTTTTTGAGATTTAATTCCTTCTTCTTAAACACATACTCCAAGCTATTATGGTATAAATAAATATCCACAAAGCACCCTATACAGATAATGATATTAGATCTTCAAAGCAGTGACCATAGCCGCCAACTCTAGGTTGTGAGTCGAGTAATTACTCTTATAAACCATAAGCTGCCAAAAATCATAGACCATAAACTTACCATGCTCCATCTAAACACAACCCATTCCCATATGGGATGGATCATAATACACAATAAAACCATTAGTTTCCTCGAGTAGGGTCAAAACAGGCGTAGAAGTCAACATATTCTTTAGCTTCTAAATACTTCCTGTACGAGTGTTAGACCATGAAAAAATATTTTTCTGAGCCAACCTGGTCAACGGAGCTGTAATAGAAGAAAAAATCTCTACAAACCTCCTATAATAGCCAGATAAGCCCAAGAAGCTCATATTGTCGATTGGAGACATGGGTCTGGGCCTCTTTTAACTACCTCAACTTTTTGTAGGTCACACTTAATCCCCTCACTTGAAACCACATGCCAAAGAAATGTCACAACGCATAACCAAAACTCACACTTAAAATATTTTTCATATAATTTCTGGTCCTTAAGAGTCTGCAACATAATTAAGAGGTTATGATCCTCTTTACTCTTGGAACACACCAAGAAGTCATCAATGAAGGCTATAACAAACAAATCCAAAAACTGCTTGAAAACCTAATTCATAAGATCTATGAACATAGCCAGATCATTAGTCTACCCAAATGACATAACCAAAAACTCATGATGGTCATACAGGGTTCAAAAGGCAGTCTTGTGAATATCAACCTCCTTAATTTTCAACTGATGATAGCCCAAACAAAGATCAACCTTAGAGAAACACCTAGCACCCTGAAGCTGATAAAAAATATAATCAATCCTAGAAAAAGAATACTTATTTTTTGTTGTAACCTTATTCACCTAATGATTGTTAATACACATTCAAAGGGACCCATCTTTCTTTCACATGAAAAGAAAAGAAGCCCCTAACAAGGAAATACTAAGATAAATGAAACCCTTATCAAGAAGATCCTTCAATTACTCCATAGGCTCTTTCAATTCATCTAGAATCATCCTATTAGGAAGAATAAAATAGGATGGTCATTCGATAGAAGATCAATCCCAAAATCTATTTTCCTATCGAAAGGAATCCCAAGATGATCATTGGGGAAAACTTTAGGAAATTCATTAACCACAAGGTCTAATTAGAAAGGAGGACTTTTAGAGTCAAAATCCTTAACACCAACTAAATGATACAAACACCCTTTACAATCAATTTCAGAGCTCTAATATACGAGATAAACCTCCTTTGGGTACTAAGGAACTCCTTTCCATTGTAAAACCAGTTTGTTAAGAAAGTCAAAACTGAACTTTCAGGTCCTACAATCCAGAAAACCATAGAACGAATAAAGTCAATCCATCCTCAAGAAAATATTTAAATCCATTATAACACCCCATATTTTTTGGGCTAGACTTTGAATCATCATTCTTATAAGTGTTAACTCGGATCCCATGATTTACTTTTGAGCACATGTTTTATGATAATTATACTAGTGTGTGATGTTTTTTGTAAGTGAAAAATATTCATAGGAATCACTTAAAACAAAGTTGAGCTAAGAGCCTTTGATTCGTCCAAAGTTTGGTATTTGATTCTACAGGGTCTACTTTGAATAGATGTAACTTTTGATATACATAGAATTTATCATCTAAAAACCCAAACAATTGTAGATAATTGAGTTAGCTTCCCGACGATACGAATTTCACCTTAATCCAATACCTGAGTAAAAATTTATGACATTTATTGTGAGAGGTACTAAGGGGTCGCGATAGCCCCGCGCCGCGATGGCTATTCAACCCGACCAGGGGTCGCTTCATGATGGCTAGTCAACTCGACTAAGGGTCATTCCCCTCAACCCAGCCATCCAAACATGATTTATAACTCAATAGGGGCATTATTTTCCCATCTTCTTCACAACAACTCATGTAAAAACCTCTCCTTACCCAAGAATAATAATTCAAGTTTTTCCTCTGAAGAACACAAGGATTTAATCTTCAATTTCAAGATTTCTTCGAGAAATCTAAGAGTTCAAGCTTCTAAGCTTAATAAATCTTCAAGATATATCAAGAATAGAGTTTCTTTCATAAGTTCATCATTCAAGTTCCAAAATTCAATCTTTCTTCACAATTCAAGAAAATTAAGGTATGTGGGAGTTCATCCATGGGTTCTCTTTCTTCCATGGAGCCCAAAAACCCTTTTAAATTAAAAAATAAATTTTCTATCATTATGGTATTTTGTATGTTCAAGAAATATTGAATTTGATATTTTCATGGTGATTTAAATTAAATTCAGTCCATGTATGATTTCATGCAAGATTAGACTTTCTCATGCTATGAATTTCAATTTCCCATGTCCTATTCCAACTGAATTCCATGTTAAATCCCTAATTTATGATTTTAGTCATGTAATCATGCTATTTCCTTATGTTTAGAGCATTCTTAGGTTCAAGTTCAGGATTCTCACATGTTTGATGGAATGTTCATGTTTTGGTTCTTTGAACCATGATTCCCATACTACAGTTTTAAGTGTTGATATTGTGTTTTATTATCATTCAATGTTGGTGGGTTATGAAAACTCATTACCCCATTCATTTTCAGCACTTTTCATCTCAAAAATAATTCTTCTTACCACTTCAGCAACTAAATTCCATCCCTTACTAGGAGATCCACTAACGCGTAATGCATTTATCCACTTATACACCAACATGACATTCAAGTCTATCTTCATAACCACACTGAACTTGTAGGCAAATAACCATAAAAACATCTTTCTCACATTCTCTAAACCTCTATCAATAGCAACTTTCTTGCACTATTCTTAAGAAGGCACACATGGAATTCTCAACTAACCATGACACATACAAAAATCTTAACCTGAATCTTCCTTCAAACTTATATCCTTAAATAAAACAAGCATACTATAATCTTTCCTTAACATGGAACATTTACTCTCTCACACCTAAAAATATCACTATCATTTCATAAGGAAAGGTCACTAAAAGGTTAGAACATGATATCTTAAGCATGAAAAGATATTGTACGTAACTTGACACATAACTGAGGCCTAAGAAATAGATTATTAACATCATGGATTCATCAAAGAGATATAAATTAAGGATAGAATTAACATAATTTGAGTTTCACTGGTCACTAAGAGAGCACCCTAGTTATAGGAACTAAGCATACTATAAAGCATGAGTACATAAGTTATGAGCTGCATGACCTGAATTTGCAGTTCATAATTTCATGGAATATGATTTTTACTGCTGAGTAAACTAGAACTACTCATACAAGGATCTGGAAGCATATATGATTCTATGAAAAGTATCTGAGTATGATCGATGATCATGGAACTAAAGTGTAAGACATAAATAGATATCGTGATAACTGAAGAATAAATTTTTGCACTGATATAAGAATGGGCAGAGCATCATCCTCCCTTACTGCTATTCTACAACATACCGGCGCCACTATTAGAATCTGAGATCCTGACTTAGTTACTTGTTCTATCTTCTCTACCTTAGCTTTAACCCATTTTTCAAAGACAGTAGGTAACTTTAATAAACTTTAGACTGAACTACAATCACTTTACTCGAGGTTCTGAGATATAAGATACATATAAACACTAAAGTCACCCTGAAAAATTATGTCTTAAAGTGTTAAACCCACTGTTAATACTTTCTTCTGAAATACACAACTCTTAATTTTTTATGCCCCCAATAGTCATCATATAATAGCTTGGATACTTACTAACTTAGAATATTCATGAGTATCACCACATCCTGAGTTTACACCATCTAGAGCTTAAACCTTTCTTTCTATTAGTCCAATCTTCAGAGATTCAAACTTAGATCCTAACACTTAACATGGATATCCCCAAACCTTCAATGAACCATACTAACTTTCATCATAGCCAACTAACATCACATCTAAACCATGAGAATTACCATTACACCAATATACCCAGCATCAACAATATATAATTTTGAAACATCAAACTTAAATTCTTGTATACACAATTTAAATCCTACCAATTCACCCTTCATACAACTAGCTTCATTAATACATAATTTATTAAATCCAAATAAACACTATGACCACTTTACTGATGCTAAACTTATGGGTTCACACTTCTAATTCTAGGTCATATGTGGTCGTAGTATTCTGAGAAGAGATCAAAAAGTACATCTGACTTTGGATTAGTGCATGATTTTCATGAACATGAATAAAATATTTCAAACATTAGAACATAAGGGCATTGAAGGGATCCTTTTAATCCTGTATGCAATCCCATAACTATCTTTGGGTACTGCTTGAGAAAGTTTGTAAGGATTTACGCCTTGTTATTTCTATTGTCTTAAGAATAAGGTAAAGATGGCATAAATAGGTTAATATAAAAATATGCATTCATTCCTTAGAGAACTTTTATACTGCACGATCTGAGACATCAAAGAAAATAAACTTTTATTTAATGCTCAGTAGCCTCTCAAAGAAAAGTATAGACGTCTTCGTACTGTTCTACAAAACTCTACTAGATACGATTTCATAGACACCCTAGGACACTTGAACCTTCTGCTCTGATAGCAAGTTTTATCCACATATATACAAAAATGACATTCAAGCCTATCGTCATAACCATACATGAACTTATAGGCAAACAATCACAAAATTATCTTTCTCACATTCTCTAAACCTCTCTCAATAACAACTTTGTTTCACTATTTTTAAGAAGACACATATCAAATTCTCAACTAACCATGACATATAAAAAAAGCTTAACTAAATATTTCTCCAATGGGGTGTTACAGGCTAAGAGGAGGTTTTTAGTCTATAGTAGGCTTGAGATAACCATCACGACTATGCCCTATTTGGGTCATAACAAGCTTAGTATCAGAGAATAATTTAGGGTCGTTATGTGTCCACAAAGCCATGTCAATTAGTATCCCTTTTATGGGTGTGTAGCGTGCCATACTTATAAAGGGAGGCTACAAGACATTTAAGAATATTTCTTTTTCTTGTATTCTAGTTTGGGCTATAGAGTCTAGTTATATTGAAATTCTCTTACTCCTTGATTTCTTGAATTTTAAATCATGCCTCCCTAAAGATCTGACGGTCGTAGAAACTCTATTGGAACCTTTGACCTATCTGAGGAGAATTTGAAGGGGACTCGCCCATGTTTATGGAGTTTAGACCTGGTTAAGGTACATACTCATGACTATACCAGTCTATGCAGGATTCCACCAATCCCTACTAGTATTTATAGGGATTTTTGAGCTGGTGATACTTATGCTCAATCACCTCAGAAGAGAAATCTCAAATATGGAGTTTCATCAGTCTATTCATATGCCAGCCCAATTAGTAGCATCCTAGTCTTGTTAGTCTAATCGTGTTGGTCCTACTGTTAGTTTATTTTAGGTCACTGGGGTTGGCAAGTTCATGATGTTGAATCCCCTAAACTACATAGTCCTTAAGGTTAAGAAGGATCCTCAGAGGTTTATTGATGAGATGAAGAGGATTTTTCAGGTTATGCAAGCTATTAATTCAGAGGGTGTGGAGTTTGTTGTTTATTAGCTGAAAGATGTGGCTTATAAGTTGTATGAGGAATGCGAAGCAAAGAGGGGTAATAATTCTGAACAGGAAGTATGGGATGAATTTCCAGGTGCTTTTCTTTGTCATTTCTTTCGTTAATAAGTGAAGAAAAGGCTAAAGTTTTATGAATTTGAAGCAAGGTAAGATAAGTGTTAAGGAGTATACCCTAGAGTTCCAGCAATTATCCTATTATACTTTGGAGTTGGTGTCTAATATAAGGTCCTAAATAAGGAAATTTTCTCTTGGTTTGCCTCATGAGTTGGTGTTAGAGTGCAGGGCTGCCACGATGAATAATAATATTGACATCTCCTAACTAGTAGTTTATATGCAGTAGGAGGAGGATGAAAAAAATAAGTAGATAGATATTGGTGAGAGGCAAACTGAGAAGTTTAGATATTCATAGTAGGGTGCAAATTAAAAGAACGGTGGGAGAGATGGTAGGTAGTGGACTATGAAGAAGAATTGGGAAAATTTGTATTTGTATATTAGTGCTCCTTATCCTAAGCCTTCAGTTGATCTTCGTTGTCAGGGTAGCAGTGGTCCTAAGGCACAAGGTGCCCTGTCTTACGCTAGTGGAGCTCAGTCAACCCCACCTTATCGTACTTATTATTTTTATGGATAGCGTCACCATGAATATTGTGAGGAGGAAAGAAATATGTGCTATAATTATCGTTAGCTTGGACACATACAGTGAGATTGTTCTTCAGAAAGGGTTCCACTAGAGCTAATAAGGTTTTGATGGCCACTTCAGGTACCGAAACTGCCCGAAATGTTAATAACATCCCCCAATGTTATCACTAGTATGTTACAAATCTTCTCTCATAATGTTTATTTTTTTCTTGATCGGGGTTCTACCCTATCTTATAAGGTTGTACACTTTGGTTTTAGTCCTAAGAATATTTTCTACCCCCTTTTTAGGTTAAGTCTAGTGAGTGAATCTATTATTTATAGAAAGATCTATAGGGATTGTGTGGTGTTTATCTTTTATAAAGAGAAATTAATGGACTTGATAGAATTGTATATAGTGGATGTCATGACCTGAGACTACCCCCTAGTCGTAACAGGGTGCTTGGAACCATAGGTGATCACAAGATAACCCCTGAACTGACTTACTGTTAAGCAACTAATTTATAATGTATTAAGTAACTGGTTCTTCTGTGCGGAAATATAATCATAATAAAATCTTGGAAGAATTATAATACTGATACAATTTACAATCTGATAAAACTGAAGAGAGAACTATTATTAAATGACTGACTCTGATTGGAATCTATATAGCCTCTACTATATTGACTATATATAGCTGGGGCATGCCTCTAACTACCACTAATCAATACATATGAATAATAAAGTAAAGTACATGAACAACACCTGAATGAAGTCCCCAAAATAGGAGAACTCTTCACCTGTTTACTGGAAACTGCAACTGGCTGATCATGATGTGTGAGTTATAATTGGCACCTACATTATTAAAAAATTTAGCCACACAGACGTATATGTGGATCAGTACTTCTGGAATATACTGAGCAAGTGGGGATGAATAAATAAGTAAAACTGATTATATATGAAATCTTAAAACATGCATGCTAAGTGCATGTAGGCTCACCAAGAGAATAAAATAAACTGAAAGTTAAAGTATCTTAAAGCATGAGAAACAACAATAGTCTGATAAGCTAGTGAATCACAATACTTAGTTTCTTAAAATCTTTATTTTGTATAATAAGTAGAATTGAAGCTGGGATATAGTAAAACATGAATACATGAACATACAAAACCAAACATACATGTATTAAACTGGCTGATTAACTGAATAATTGATGCCTAAGTGACTGAATGATTGAAATCTAAGTAAAGGGATAACTAGCGCCTATATATAGAGTAGCTGATATATGACTACAGACTACATATATCCGAAAATTCAATGGCCGATGATGGAATACTGATCATATAATACTGAACTATACTTAGTTTGAATAATTGGGATGAAATTGTGAGGTACTGTGCATAAAAGATAAGGACTAACTGATCAACACGAGATAACTGAGCATGAATGTATGAAAACTGTAATATCTGAGAATGCAAGACCAAGCATAAATCTGTACTAAGAAAAATTTATAATTTGGAAGATTGAAAACCGTATAACTGAATAACTAAATAACTAAATAACTAAATAACTGAAAATCTATACACATGGTCAAGAAAAGATGAATAGAGAACACACTAAATATTGTACCGAGACTGTGGGAGGTATCATCTAATAGACATGCCCCAATCTGAGCTAATTGGGCTCCAACTTGTAACCCCAATTATAAAGGTGTCAATACCATGCCACGGGTACAAACACTGGCTGTGTGGATCCAATAAACTAGTATCTCGAAGGACCAGGGTGTAAAGCCTAAACTGATAGGTGACCCTTGAGAGGAAGTAAAGCCTAAACTATTGAGTAACACCTCATATCCTATGTTTTCTACTTAGTTTTAGAATGTAGGGATAGCTACAAATGACTCTGCCTAACGGATGGGCAAGTCGCAACCCCTATATTCGCTCGGTGCTAAATTCTACTCCCAACTGAAAGACACTAAAATTCTATACTGGTGCATACACTGATAACTAATAAACTCAGGATATGGTACTCTGAAAATAATAGTGCATACGGAGTTTGAGGTAATTATAAATATATAATCTTATAGTGCTCAATATGTTCATAACAAACTGAGTTTAACAACAAAATTATGAGTTAACTGACTCATTACTTGAAAGGTCTGAAATCCTGCAAAAACACATAGGTATCGGGTGTTTATAACCCACCAGCACTGAATGACCATAAAGCGCGATATCAACACTTAAAACTGTAGCATGGGAATCATAGTTCAAAAACCCAAAACATGAACATTCTACCAAACATGTTAGAATCCTAAAATTGAACGTAGGAATGCTTTAAATATGAGTAAATAGCATTTTTACATGACTAAAATCATAAACTGGAGATTTAACATGGAATTCACTTGGAATAGGACATGGGAAACTTAAATTCATAACATGAGAAAGTCAAATATTGCATAGGGTCATACATCAGCTGTATTTAATTTAAATCACCATGAAAACATGAAATTCAATCTTTCTTGAACATACAAAATGCCATAATGACAGAAATTTAATTCTATAATTGAAAAAAAAGGTTTTTGGGCTCCATGGGTGAAAGGGGACCCATGGATGAACTCCCACATACCTTAATTTTCTTGAATTATGAAGGAAGGTTGAATCTTGGAACTTAAATGATGAACTTGTGAAAGAAACTCTATTCTTGATATTTCTTGATGATTTATTGAACTTGGAATCTTGAACTCTTGGATTTCCTGAAGGAATATTGAAATTAAAGCTTGAATCCTTGTGTTCTTAAGAGGAAAAACATGAATTATTATTATTGGAAAAGGGGAGGGTTTTTACGTGAGTTGTTGTGAGGAAGATGGGAAAATAAAGCCTCTTTTTGAGTTATAAGTCGTGTTTGGACGGCTGGAGTTGATGGGAAGGACAAAATTTCTCCTTGGCCTCTTTTTCTCATGGAAATCACCTTCGTGGCATGACCCCTAGTCGAGATGACTAGCCATCATGATGCGACCCCTGGTCGGGTTGAATAGCAATCCTGGCGTAGGGCTATCACGGCCCCTTATTGCCTCTCTCGAAAAAAGTCATAACTTTTCACTCGGGAATCAGATTAAGGAAAAATTATTATCGTTGGAAAGATAACACAATTATCTACGATTTGTTATAGTCTTAGTCTGATAAATTCTACGTATATCAAAAGTTATACCCAATCGAAGTAGACCCTTGTAGAATCAAATACCAAACTTTTTACGAATCAAAGGCTCTTAGCTTAACTTTGTTCTAAGTGATTCCTATGAATATTTTTCACTTCAAAAGAACTTCACACACTAGGATAAATATCATGACATATGTATTCAAAAGTAAATCATGGGATTAGAGTTTACACCTGTAAGAATGATGCTTCAAAGTGTAGACCAAAAATTATGGGGTGTTACATTATTTCCCCCTTAGAATCATTCGTCCTCGAATGAGATTGGTTAGAATAAAAATACTAAGGCAAATGAGATCATATTCTTAACATGGATGACTTAGAACATGATTTAATAACTGAGTCTGAGCATGATACATCAATTGAACTAATTTTATGAATACACGCAATGACATGATATTGGTTATAAGGCTGAGATAGAAATGAGAGTGTCAACTTGTGAGTAACCATTACCTCAAGTTGGATCTAGTTTGGTGAAGTGAATATGAGAGGTTTAGGACATGAAATCTTGGGGTATTACAACATACACCCCTTGGGATCATTCGTTCCTCGAATGATACTGACTGAGCTTAAATACTAAGGAAAGATTGAGATGATGCATGGGACACGTAAGAACTGAATCATGACTGAATATCTAGAATGTAGAACATGGTGCATGAACTAAGCTAAATTCGCAATTTACCTATATGCAAACAAAATTACCTCTTGGAATATCCATATTCATGATACTTCAGATAGTATGACTAGATGGGGAGATGGAAAACCATATGAACTTGTCTGTCTGACTACTAAACTAAACTACTGGCTAAACGGATTGAATTATTATACTCAACTATATATTCCACTTCCAAACTGCACTTCACTTGAGGCTACTTAAAATATTCACATGGACACTGATAACTCTATCTACTGAAGTCTGAGCTGAACTGAATTGTCTTACTATGATCGATCCTACTCTAATCTACAAAGTGCACATATAACACGGTGATATTAGTTTGAACTTTGAATTCAATACCCCATGCATTTTTACCACTTCTTATCTCAAGAATAATTCTTCTTACCACTTCAACAACAAAATTCAACCCCTTATTAGGAGATTCACTAACGCACAATGCATTCATCCACTTATATACCAACATGACATTCAAGCTTATCTTCATAATCACACATGAATTTCTAGGCAAACAACCACAAAAGCATCTTTCTCACATTCTCTAAACCTTTTTATCAATTCAAGTATGTATTTTTCAATTATTATGAAGTTGTATATGTTCAAGATGCATTTAAATCATATCTCTGCTTAATAATTTGAGTCAATTCATGGCCTAGTATGATACCATCAAAAGATTGATTATCCCATCTCTCAAGTTTCGATTTTCCATGTCGTGTTCAATTAAATTTCATGCCATAGTATCGAATTATGAATTTAGCCATGTAATTATATTGTTTTTGCATGTTTAAGATATTCCCATGTTCAAGTTCATGATTCCCATGTATTTGATGAAATTTCTAGGCTTTTGGGTTAGCTTGGGATCACTTGTGGTTCCAAGCACCGTGTTACGACTAGGGTATAGTCTCAGTTCATGACATAGCCTAACATCAAGAACATAATAATAATAAAAATAAAGCAGAAACCAATTAGGATAGTAATAAAAAGATAAATAAGTCAAATGAAAGTTCTAAAAGTCAAAACCAACAAACCAAACCACACTTGTCCACAAAAGCCTCTAAAACTAAAAATACCAACTAAGTTCAGTCATGCCCCCGACTATAACTAAAAATGAATCCAAATAAAATACTCTAAATGGTAAAGAAACTAGTGAATAACCGGGCCTTCCGTAAGATAGAAGCTCCCCACTGTATAGCTAATCCACAGGAGTACTCAGCCACCTAATGCTATATAAGAGCAACAAATAACCCTTTGAACCCTACATCATGAAATGATGTAGTATCAGGGACGGTCAGTGGGGCAAGCACTGGCATGAGTTTTCAAGGCAAAGGGATAGAATAATGCAATTACTAAAATCAAATCATAAACCATATGCACCACATGCATATACATATATAAAGAGAGAGGATGTCGGGATAGGAATAATAGTCATGAACATGATAGTTTAAGGATTTAACCTAAACTATGCATCTCGATCCATCCTAAAGGCAGCCATAGGATATACACCCTACTGAAAGGACCCAGTGTGTATTAGCTACACGAATTAAGGAATAACCAAGGGAAAACTACCACCAAGGAAATAGCCAACCATATATATATATATGAGATAATACATCGAACTACCCCTGAACATGCAGTTACTTTAGACCCTTAACTAGTCGAGAAATTATATTCCCCCCTTAACAACTTTTAAGTGAATTAAATACTCCCCTTAAAATATATTACCACTCTCACAAAGGGAGATGCACTACACACACGTCCACGTCAGTGCCATGTCATTTCCACATAAATATTTATTTAAAAAATGATGCCATATATATATATATATATATAAAATAAAAATAATTTAAAAAGATCCCCTTTCTTCTTCACACACCCCGACCCCTCTTTCTTCTTCAGTTAGAACCCCCCTCCCCCCTGCCGTCACCGCCACCCCACTCTTCAATCCCCTCACAACTATTTTTTTCTTCTTCTCAGAGCGTTCCCCCCACCCCTACTCCCCACACCCTCTCTTTCTCCCCTTCAAACCCTCACCCCTACCACAAAAAAACCTTCCCCTTCATTTTTTTATTTTTTTCATTAACACCATCAAGAGAACAAATAAAGACATCAATTTAAGGTTTTTCCTCCATTAAAAAATTATTTCAACCTTCAATTCTAACTCCCTTAATGTTTTTAACAGTCAACATTAACAAAGATGCTATGTGAGAGTAAATAACTTTTTTGAAAAAGATTTCATCATTCTAGAAATGATTTCATCATTCTAGAATAATTTTTTTAATCAAAAATTTATAAATTCTGTATCTTTTAATCAAGATAGTATTCTATATTTTTTTATTCAACCACCCTTCTGCTCCATTTTTCATAATCGAATTTTGGGTTCAACCATCATGGTCAAAAGGCAAAACAAAATTATTAAAACAACAAAGTTGTCAACTTTGAGATAATCTTGACACAAATTTTCTATCAAGTACCATAAATTACACAAATTTTTAACTCAAAAACATAAAAGTTTCAGTTCAAAAAACATCTCAAAAAATTCAATTTCACCTTTTACGAAATTTCCCATGGCTTCGCCTCATATGAATAAACGGGGTGGGTGGGGTGGTGGGTTACATAAAAAATAGAGAAAGAAATGGTGTTGTGGGGTGGGGTGGGGGTGATGGAAACAGGGGAGGGGATTTGGAAAAGATGAAGAAGATGGTATATATATATATATATAATAAAAAGTGGGCCATTTTTATTAAAAAAAAATTCACTCACTTTTTTTTGCCACAGCATCCTTAAAGGGGGAAGTTAATTCACTTTAAAGTTGTTAAAAGGGGCAAATAATTGCCCGATTAGTTTAGGGTCTAAAGTAAGTTTTGGCAACAAGTTCAGGGGTGTTTCGATGTATTATCTCTCTCTATCTATATAAATATGCATATATATATATATATATATATATATATATATATCAAGTGTGCCCCAAGTACACGGTCATATAGACCCCCGATGCATAGAAACGTCGTTTCCAGCGTTCTTTCCCCCGGACATACACCTTCACGCTAAGCTAAACAATTTCCTTTAAGACCAAATTAAAATAATTTGCTCATAAATCAATCCATTATCCCAGGATTCATTCATTAAGGCACTTACCACTAGGTATCATCATACCAATTATACTTACAAACTAATATATTTATTCCAAACCAATACACATAACCAAATTAGGTCCCAAGTTCCATTTAAATTCCAATTCATGGCCATCCAGACCATCTAAAATCATTTTTATATCCATTTATCCTTTAATATAATGCAATAGTTTCAAAAGCAAGTTAAACCATGCAATCATCCATATTAAAAACCAACTTTACAAAGTGGGTTGAGGTTTCTGCCAATTCCAATCCAAAATTCCATCAATTTGGGAAACCCATGTCCCTTATTACAATCATTTAAACAATGCACCAATTCGGTCATGAAAACATCAATTTAAAGAATGAATAATCAATTTAAAACATGGAACAAGTAATTAAATCAATAACAACCAAAATCCCTCAACCCAATCTCAAAACCCATAATTTAAATCATATGAAAATCCATTCAATTAATTCCATAATATAAAATTTAAGTTTATGAAGGACAAACATGCCATAAATACACAAGGAAATGAAGACAATTTGAAGTTTGGGGTCTGGATGATGAATTCTCTATAGAGTTCTTGAATGTTCTTGAGTTTTGATTTTACGAGAGAAAGAAAATGATTTGATCTTTGAAAACTGAAAAAAAATAGTCACTTTTATATTTAAAAGTTATACAAGGGGTAAGAAGACCAAAATCCCCTCACCCCAAATACTAAAAACAAAAATAGGATAAAATTAAACCATCAGTATGGAGGTTAGCTTCTATTCCACGCCAATATTCAGAGGTTACCTCTGTGGCACACCAATATTGCAGACCCTCACTTCTTTGGAGTCTCAAAATGACCCTGAACCCCTTTCGAAAATTCCAAAACTTTCCCAAAACACGCTTTTGACATTCCTAAAGATAATTCAAGCCAAAAATTGGCATTAGGCGTGCAGGAGAGTAAATAACCAAATCGTTTAAATTTTATGGGGTTTCATATATCACTAGTTCATTAGGAAAATAAATAGTGACCTTTTGGGTTCTATAATCCGTAGTGGCATAGAAGGAGTTCAGCCAGCCCATCCTCAAGATTTTATCAAAATCCACCATATCAAGCTCAACCAAATCTATCTTCGTCTCCAATAAAAGATAGACACAATAAATTCCCCATTAAATTTCCTTGCAATAATGGACTCACCCATCGAGGTAGAAATTTTTAAGATATCACATAGGATAGGGTGGAATTGAGGTAAATCAATACAGAAATATAATGAGAGAAAATTTGTAACATACCTGTGACAACATCTGTGCATGCCTCAAAATATAGTGCATATAAATGATTATGACCATTTCTCGTCCCTGAAGTAGCACCTTTTATTGAGGAGCTGAAGAAGTTGTTATCGGGGTTTTATTAGCCCCAATGCACCCCTTGCTGAGGGGAAATCTCCCTGTATCTGACTTGGATGGCACAATTAAGCACAAGTTATTTTGGTGAGGCTTTCCACAATCATGGTAAAGAGGGTATGATGGGACTGAATGATCTACGCTAGTTTAAGACTGGGCACCCTGCACCGTAGGGTCATTGCTAGGCTAGAATCAGAGATCACCTAAAGGATTAGGGTGGATTACTAGCTAATAAATGAGAGTTATTCCCATATTTCTTCTTATGCCACTGTCTACATTTTTTCACACTATTCTGCTAAAACATATCTTGATTTGCATATTTAGTTATTTTACTCTGCTTCTCCTTTATCTCTTCTTATTTTTTTTCTTATCCTCTAGTTCTTGTGTATAAACTAATAGCCTTGATATTTCCATGTTAGTATTCAGCATAGCACCCTTACACTCTAACACCAAGTCATAAGAAAGGCCTAAAGAAAACTTCCTCATCCTCGACCTCATGCTAGACACAACACAGAAGCATATCAAGACAACTATATAAACTTTATAGCATACTCATTCACACTCATCTTGCCCTATTTCAAATTCACAAACTCTTTAGCCTTCACCTCTCTCAAATCCCTAGGAAAGAAATAATCGAGAAAGGCATCAAAAAATTCTTCCTGGATAGCCGGTTTGGAAACCTTACCCCTAATTGCCTCCCTTTCATCATACTATTGATAAGCCACCCCTTTTAGTTGATAGGTAGCAAAATCTACCTCTTCAGTATCACTAGCATGTATCACTCTAATAATCTTATACATTTTGTCAATAAACTCTAACCAACTCGGGTAGCATCTGAAGGACCATTATCCTACCCAATATTATTTAAACAGTCGGACTGAGATGATATTATCTGATATGTTATCTGGATTTATCTATCTGAACTCAGCATTGGATATCTCTTCTTTAGGAGACTGGTTATGGGAAGTAAGATCCCATGAGACTTACGGGGATGATTTAAGGATGGTAGAACTCCCAAAGGTGTAACTAAATTTAAAGGATGATCCCAATACCAATTTTGTATTCCATGAGGAAGAAAACCTCCTCAGCGTTTGCCCAGTTGGGATGGAAGCTCCAATTGAATATTTGTCCCCATTAGATTTTCATAAAGGAATTATCTATAATGTGAGAATGTTAGGAGTTATAATAATCCAATATAACTAGACCCTCTAGCATGAAATAGAATCCAAAAAGTGGAACATTCCTAAATGCATCATAGCATCCCTCTTATAAGTGCGGTGTGCTACATACCAATAAAAGAGACGCTACTCAACACATCTTTGTAAACACCTCGGGACCCCAAACTATTCTTTTATACCAAGTTATTCACAATCCAAACCATGGCCTTAGACATTATGGGCATTCCAAACCAACGAAGGCCTGAGATGATCTATTAGCCTTACATCATAAGCATAGATAAAACATTCTTTCAATAAATCAATCATAAAACACATATTCATCATCCATAATAATAATAAATTAAGGGACGGAGGAAAAGGAACATAAGGACATGACAATTAAAATTTATTTCTGAATTAGGTAGCTCTAACCAACCTCCAGTAACCCACAAGCAATATGGGTTTGGTACCTTCAATTGGCCTTTGTTTAATGGCTAAAGTCATAAATAGTTTAAGGCCTCCCTATTATACTTATATTAAGGACACCATCCATTGTCCAATTAATGAACGACATCCTTGTGTCGGCAAAAAATAGGTTTTAGGGGTTGGTCATAAGGATGTATGCCTTCTCGGTGGCGATACACAATTTTTATTTAAGCCCACTTAAAACATGTGATAAATCGTTAACCATAGTCTTTTATTAAATAATTCCCATATTGATATCATTATACCAAGACTTTCAAGTCATTCATATTAACTTAATATTTTTATTAAAATATTTTTGACTCCAATTCTATTTTAAAATCCATAATTATAGCTCCCAAGGGTTTTGAAAAATCACTAAACCTTTTACCATTTTATGTCATTCATCACTTACCCAACAATATAGACATTATGAAATTCTTATTTTGAAACCATTTTTGGAAAGGTATGAGGTTTATATCCTTATCATATAAGAACCCAAAATCATTGTGAAACTATATCCCCAATTTCATCATTTTTATACGACTCATTTTAGTTTCAAAAGTCCCATCATTTGCACATACAAAATCATTTACAATAAGAGAAATACAATTTAAAGCTTTCACAATTAAATCTCCTAAACCCTAGTTTCAAACAACTATTAAAGAACAAGTAAATATCAAAATTGATGCAATATGAAAAATAATTAAGACTCATTCCTTTTCTCCTAGCTGTTTTAGAGAAGTAGAATGACTCTTTGAATGATTTCTACCGTACTTAGGGAATTATAAATGTAAATTGTGAGAGGGGAACAATTAAATTAGTGTGAAATAACCGAAACACCCTTCCCCCCCCCCCCCAAATAGCATTTAAAATATCATCCATCAATAAAGGAAAGGGGGATCATGATGTACGATGGTTTTGTTGTACTTTCAATGCTCAAAGTAAGAAAATTATGAAAGTACTTAGGAATTTTTATTAGATGTGATGTGCTTTTGTGTTGGTTTTACATAAAAATAGAGTTTGGAGTAGATAAGGAGCGAAAAGTAATAAGCATAGCAAAATGGCTACCTACGAGACTTAACTACGGGTCGTAGTTAGTACCTACGAACTCATAGGTGGCCTATGTTGGTAGAAATGTTGAATTTCTAAAAGTTGTTGCTGAGTTATGACTCATATGGAACCAACCTATGAGGTATAGGTACTACATATCACCCTATATATATCCCTCATAGGTAGGGGTTCTGAAAGTATAAGATCCATCTGATTCCTACGAACCTACTTATGCCCCATTAAGACTACCTACGACTCAAAGTAGGGTCATAGTGTGGTGCCAACTCTATATTCTTACTTTTTTTAGGATAGTTTTTCTGATGTAACTATACATACCTATTGGATATTTCATTATTATGTTATGCACTTTATACACTTATTACATTGTTCTGTGTTCTGAGATGCGCCTTTGATCACGGAATTATTGTTCTTGGTTTTTAGGGTTAAATATAAAGTTGAGATTTTGGTTTTTATCCTTATTATTTGTGAAATGATTCGTATCTTCTCCAATTATTACTTATATATGTGTTCTTACAAACATGAGAAGCTAAACCCTATTACTAGTGTATTGGAAACCCTAATAGATTAACAAAATAGGGGGAGAAAAAAGTCATTCTAGGTAGTGTCCATGAATGTATTATGGTTTTCCTTGTTTTGATTGATTTCATAACCATTACAAACATTAGAAACTTTCCTGTTTGTGATACTAAATCAAGAGAGAAGTAGATATTAGGAAAACAAGATCATAAAAATATTTTGAAGCTACCTGTAATACCCTATAAAATTCTGCACTAATTTTAGCTTCTAGTTGAAAGATTAAGGAGTCCAAGGCTTGAGATTTTTCACTAACTATTGAGTACTTAAGTCATTTTCAAGACCCTAAAACTTTATGGATTTTTATTTTGGCCTTCCCGACCCTGAGATGTTGGTTTTTGAGTTAAGGCATGTTCGGGGTTGATAAAGGTATTTCTTAGGGAGTTTTGAGATTTTCAGACGTGCGTAGGGACGTGTTTGGAAAATAGAAATAGTGCATCCTCATGATAAGCCCACGATATAGGTATTGCTCTAACAGACTGAGTGTGGAGGCATAGGGGTTTCTCCACCCAATTGAGGGTCGCAACACAGGGCTTGCTTCGTCGGAGGGAGGTCTGTAGCGCGCCAGTGTTATTCGTGCAGCTCTGTGGTCTTTAAAATAAGCGAAAACTGGGTTTTTTCCCTTCACCCAAGTCGTCCATAACACGAATGACATCTATCATAGGGGTATTATTTGCCCCTTTCTCTTAAAATTACTCTTAAGAAACCCTCATCGATCCCAAGAACAAAGAAATTCAATCTCTTTTCCTAAGAATCCAAGAATTCAAGATTCCAAGTTCAAGAAAACCTTCAAGAAACTAGCTATTAAGGTATGTGGGGTTTTAAACAAGGTTAACCTTTTAACCTTGTGCCCAAATACATGATTTTTTAAGTTATATTTACATGTTTAAGATAGATTTCATTCCCAAATTTTTATGTGTTGGAAATGTAGCATCATCATGTGATTTAGGGGCTAAAGAGCCTAAGAGTTGTATTTATTCATGTTTCCAACAATAAGTTTGATGTTTTATTATGAATTCCATTATTTTGATAAGAAACTATTATTCCCTTAACAGTAATATATTTTTATTCTCAATTTCACATATTATGCTTATATACTCAAGTGCCCAATGTTTTGGGTCTTTGTATTATGAAGTCGTACTATTACTTTGACAATGTTATTGTGTTTTTTAAAATATTCAGTACTGGGGTTATGAACACCCGATACCTATGTGTTTACTTACTATTTTCAAGTCCCAGTTGATCCTTATCAGTACAGTACAACATTATATTAAACCATGAATAATACCATTACCATTTAGTTGGGAGTAGAATTTAGCACCAAGAGAGAAGTGTGGGTTCAGCTACCCTCGTAGGATTTTTGGACTCACCAAAGAGTATTTCCCCATGCCCAAATGGTCTCAGTATAGTGATCACTCCAGTTCAAGTTACACTCAAATAGAAAGGATGAAACATCCCTCCTCAATGTGGGTTAGACATTGGAATCCATGGTAACAACAATGGTTTATGTCGGTTACATAATATCTCCCAGAGTTTTAGTCAGTACCGACAGTCTATTTCAAGTCAGTTTTGCTAGACCAAGTAGTCAGTTTTCATCATTTATTTAATCAAGTGTACAAACAGCACCAGTAATTCAGATAATGTCAGTGTATTAAAAATACTTGGTCTTGCATATTCAATTTTACAAGTTCATGTAATTTTATTCAGTTTTAGCATATATTTCGGTTAGTCCTTACCTCACGTACTAGTAAATTCAAAATGTTGATTGCATACCTTTCTCTTACACTATGTTGCTTTATATTATAGGTTCGGACACATAGTTTCCTAACCATTCTTAGATAGCTCAACAATTCCTTGAGACAGTAGTGGTGAGTCCTCATCCATCGAGGGTGTCATATGTTATTTCATTTATTTTTGTATGACATTATGATTCAATTAGTCTAAGTTAGTTGGGGTTTTGTCCTATCAACTCCTTATGATTCTTAAAGGATTTTAGACAGTTCGACAGTCTTTCAGATTTTAGTTATTATTAGTTGTTCAGACAGGCAGTTTAATTTTTGTGTTTTATTAGCTACTTTAGAGATGTCTTTTATATATTTTATTCATGCTGACCGTACCTCATTGGTTTATTTTATGCATATGTGCTTTACTTTTTGTTCATTCAGTGCTCATGGCAAGTACCAGACCATGGGTTAGTTTGGGGTCACTTGTGACCTTAAGCACCGTGTCGCGACTAGGAGATAGTGTCTGGTCATGACACTACCAACCTTTATCTAATTAACCTGAGACCGAAAAAAGATAGCTAATCTAAAATCTAGAATAAGTGTTAGTAACGCAATACTTTAAGATTGAGAGGAGATGATCGAAATCACCCAAATCAAGGTCGAGAGATGGTTAGGTGATACATAATATGATAAATTTATCACGAAAGGCACCAAGATATTTTTACAAGCATAAGAAGTCTATGGAATTTAGAAGTCATGGGGAAGAAATCCTAGTGATCATCTCATATTGATAACAACTTTATTTGCCTGCACTGTTATTATTACTATTGTTCATAAAAAATACCCTATTTAATTTCAGCATTTTTTGACCACATCAATAAGATCATGATAAATTTACATCCTATTTCCTATGGGATCAACTCCAATCTTGTTGGGTTCTATGTTTGACAAGTGGCCGCTTTATACTTATTAGGAGGTGTAGTTTGGGTGACATAAAAATTGGGCAATGTTGTCTGAAAATACGATTATGGATTATTTAAGTGAGGTTGTTGAGGTTGCTGATTTTTAATTTTCTACTATTTCTATGGCATGCATCGGTGTATGCCTAGTACTAGAAGTTAGGCAATCCCCTAATTCCATTAGATCAAGAGCTTGAAAAGACTGAAGTGTGAGCACATGCTAACACATTTGAGGCTTTTAACTGAGAATAATTGCAAAGTATTAAGCAACTTTTATCATTTTTGATTGTTTTATCTTTGATTTTTCTATGGAAGTCAAGAGGTAAGAGAACCAACAATGATAGAAGTAAAAGAGTTGACATTTGAAGCAAATAGAAGAGAAGTGTGGCTGACGACATTCTTGATAAGTCGTCAGCACCCTAATAGGTTATCATCTTCATTGTCAGCCTTTAACAGAGAATGGGATTTAGATGAAAGAAGTGACGACGACATGTGAAAAGCCATCATCCTTGTGATAAGTCGTTAGAGTTGTCGTCATCCTTAGACAGAACATGGGAGATAAGGTGAAGAAGTGACAATATTGTCTGATATGTCATCACAGATTTGATAAGCTGCCTTCAGAAAAATTATCAAAATTGAAGAGGGGATGACGACATCCATGATAAGTTGTCAGCCTCCTGATAAGGTATCACGCATGTCATCACCTAATTCGAGAAGAACACTGAACTCTGTGATTTTGTTTCCATAATTAGGCTGAAGTATTTAAAGCATAGTTCAGGGTCTTCTAAGAGGTGCGGAACCTATTTTGTAATGCACATATTTTGTTATTTTCTCTCTGGTTTCTTGGCTTGAAAAAAACCAATTAACTTTGTAGAGATTATCATCAATATTTTTGGATTCTTACTTTGATCTAATCTGAGAAACACTCATTGCTATTCATCTTGCTATAAGTTCATCTTTCAAATTATGAATTCAACTTGTTGTATCGATTATTACATTATGAGTGGCTAAATCCCTTTAACCCGAATTATGGTATCTATGGGTTAGGTCTTTGTAAGTTGCTAAGTGTTCAAGATTATAAAGGTAATAGAGTTCCTTGATAATTTTGAGGTTGTTAATTATTGTCTTTTGGTTGCAAATGATAGATAGCACCTGCTTTGATTTGCTTGAGATAAGAAATCAACTATAGCAGGAAGTGAATTATTTACAGGGACTTGGAAGCAACCTACCTTCCGTTTAATAATTGACGTTGTAACAAGGTTAATTAAGATGAGGTGAAGTCTGGTCTGTGAATATAAATTCCCTAAGTTTGAGAGGATTAGGTAATTAAATGCTTAAGTAGGTCAAGAGACATTTAGGCATAACTTTGATAAAGACAATCTGTTGTTCCTACCTATCGTGAGAATCTTGAATAACTGTTAGCATCTGTCAAGTACCAAAACACATAGTGAACATAATTATGGTTTTCCATAAACTCTTGATTACAAACACTGAAACTAAAGTGACCAACAATTATTTACTAAATTCTCATAACCCCCAATTTATCGGAAACTACTAACAATCAGTTGATTAACTAGCATACAACTCAGATTCACACCATATTCCTTGTCAGATTCTACCCCAACCTAGGTGGGTTATATATTGACAATGATCACTTACATTCTCACATGAGAGGTGTAGTTTGAGCATTATAAAAAATGGCTCCATTGCTGGGGAATACGATTGTAAATTGAAGTTTGTGTGCGCTAATTGACTGTTAGTGAAGTTTCCTAGTTTTACGTTTATTTTTTGTTTTTGTTTATTGCAGGATCTTTGTGGTGTATGCCAAGAACTAGAAGTTTTGGAGAACCATTATTACCATTTAATCCAGAACCGTAATGAATTGGCAAAATGGCAGACCAGCAGAAGGCTGACAGGTTAGCTGCCTTAGCTAAAGCTCTGGTAAATGTGCAAAATGTAAGTCAAAAAGTACGGCATCCAGATCCTGAGGATGAAGATTTGGGAGAAGAGGAGTTTCTAAACCCTAGTAACCTAAGGCGTGCAGAGCAAGTAGCTGCACCAATACAACGTAATGATAATAGAAACCGTTTATTCCAAGGAAGGAAAGATTACTAAACAGTCTAGTATGACCTCAATGATGATGATTATGGAATGGATGGAGTAGGTACAATGGGTGTAATTATTCCTCTACCGTTGGCTCCTGGAGCAAAATTCAACATTATGAGTACTATGATTCAACTCCTCAATCTGAAGGGGTTATTTGGTGTCTTTCCTGGGAATGACCTGAACTTGCATCTGGTGAACTTTTTCACCATCTGTAAATCTTTTGATAACCCAGGAGTAGGTCAGAATGCTATCCATTTGAGATTATTTCTATTGTCTCTGACTGGGGAGGTAACAATATGGCTTAACGAGCTGACAACTAATGAACCACCAACAACATTATCTACAATGGTAGATAAGCTGAGAAGATGGATAGTTCTAATGATGCTCCAGAAAAAAGAAAGAGAAGGAGAAGCAGGTAGTGGTGAAAACTCTCCCAAGACCACCACCTCCCTTTCCGCAATGATCGAAGAAAAAAAATTGATGATGTAAAATTCAGCAAATTCATGGCAATGCTCAAATAATCGACTGTGAATGTGCCTTTGGTATAGGCACTCGAGCAAATATCAGGGTATGCTAAATTCATGAAGGACCTTGTGACTAAGAAAAGAGAAGTTAACTACGAACCAGAGGATAATCTCCATCATTGTAGCGCTATTTCTATGAGAAACTTAGTGGAAAAGAAGCCAGAGCCAGGAGCATTCATTATTCCTTGCATGATTGGGTGTCTGGAATTCGCTAAGGCATTATGTGATCTGGGAGCGAGCATTAATCTGATGCCACTAGCTATATATAGAAACTTGGGTTTGAGAAATCCTACACCCACTAATGCAAGAGGTGGTTAGTAAGGAAATTATTAAGTGGTTGGATGCAGGAGTCGTTTACCCTATTTCTGATAGCAAATGGGTGAACCCAGTTCAATATGTGCCAAGAAAGGGGGCATGACTGTGGTTGTAAATGAAATAAATAACTTGATACATTCAAAATAGTGACTGGGTAGAGAGTTTGTATGGACTACTGCAAAATAAACTCACGGACTTTGAAAGACCACTTCCCGATGCCCTTTATGGACCAAATGCTTGATCAATTGGCCGGAAGGAGAAGGTATTACTTCTTGGATGGTTATAATGGATATAACCAGATCTGTATTACTCCTGAATATCAGGTGAAGATGACACTCACATGACCATATGGAACCTTTGCATTTAAGACAATATCGTTTGGGCTATGCAATGCACCTGCTAATTTTCAACAGTGCAAGATATCTATATTCTCAGATATGGTGCAGGAAACCATAGTGGTATTCATGGATGATTTCTTTATGGTGGTAGATCCTTTTGAGCTGTGTTTGGAAAACCTGAGTATGTCCTTAAAATGAGGTGTTGAATTTAATTTGGTGCTTAATTGGGAGAAATGTCACTTTATGGTAAAGGAGGGCATCGTTCTCGGGCATAAAATTTCAGTAAAAGGGATAGAGATTGATCAATCCAAGGTTGAAGTTATTGAGAAACTAACACCTCTCGAAGAGACTTCTCGAAGATTGCAAATCCACTTTGCAAACTTTTAGAGAAAAAAGTGAAATTTTTTTTTGATGATGATTGCTTGAAGGTATTTGAATGCCTTAAAAAAAGCTGGTTGAGGCCCCTATCATTGTTGCATCGGACTGGCCAAAATCATTTGAGATCATGTGTGATGCAAGCAGTGCTTATCTTGGAGATGTATTGGGACAAAAGAAAGACAAACTGTTTCATCCAATATATTATACCAATAAAGCACTAAATGGATCACAAAAGAACTACACCATCACTGAGCAGGAACTCCTGGCTACAGTATATGCTTTTGAGAAATTCAAGGCTTATCTTCTTGGGACCAAGGTGGTGGTCCACACTGACCATGAAGCCTTGAGGTACTAAGGCTGATTAGATAGGTGTTGCTGCTATAAGAATTTGACTTTGAAGTCAAAGATATGAAGGTTTGTAAAAACTACGTTGCAGATCATCTGTGTAAATGGAAGGTAAGCAAGCAATCAGTGATGAAATAGAGATAAATGATTTTGAAAGATATACAATCTCAACACAATATCCAAAATAATTTTGAAATTGCCTTGGTACACTAATTTTACAAATAATGTTGTGAGTGAGGTCATTCTAGAAAATCTTTCTTTCTATCAAAGAAATAAATTTCTTCATGATGTGACATATTAATTTTGGGATGAGCCATATCTTTTTCATAGATGTGCTGACAATATTATAAGGAGGTGTGTCCAGAAGTGGATGTATTATGTATATTGGAAGCATGTTATGCTTCCCCAGTTAGAGGTCACCATGCAGGTGACCGAACGACTAAGAAGGTGTTGTAGAGCAGCAATGATTGGCCAACATTGTTCAAGGATGCTCATGTGTTTACGCTGAAATGCGCCAATGTCAGAGACGGGGGTCGATCTCTAAAAGACATGAGACGCCTTTAACGAAGATGCTTGAAGTGGAATTGTTTGACGTCTGGGGCATCAAATTCATGGGTCCTTTTGTAAGATCGTATGGGATGAAGTACATTTTAGTTTCTATTGACTCTGTCTCAGAATAGGTCAAAGTTGTTTCCTTTGCTGATAATGAAGGAAAGAAGGTCGTTGCTTTTCTCAAGAAGAACATCTTTTCTTGCTTTGGAGTACCACATACTATTATAAGTGATGGAGGATATCATTTTTTCAACAAAATATTTCGAGCTGGCTTAGCAAAATATGGGGTAAAATATCATAGAGCAGCCACTCCATATCACCCACAAACTAGTGGGCAAGTGGAGGTATCAAATCAGGAAATTAAAGCCATCCTAGCCAAAATGGTGAACGCTAGTCGGAAAGATTCGTCTCAAAAGCTTGATGATGCCTTATGGGAATAGCAAACTGCTTTAAAGGCACCCATTGGTATGTCACCATTCCAGTTAGTCTATGAAAAAGTATGCCACTTACCAATTGATCTGGAGCACAAGGCTTTATGGGCACTCAAAAGGTTAAATTTTAGTTAGAAGAAGGTAGTAGAGCTAAGACTGGGACAACTGAATAAGATGGATGAATTCTGTCTCAGGGCATATGAAAGAGCAAACCTATATAAAGAAAAGATGAAGAAGTTTCATGATTGGAGGATTGAGAAACGAGAATTCTAAAAAGGTGACTTGGTGCTTCTGTTCAATTCCAGACTCAAACTGTTCCTAGGTAAGCTTAAATCCAAGTGGTCAGGCCTGTTTAGAGTTAGTCAAGTCTACTCATCTGGAGCAGTAGAACTTGAAAATAAAGACGGTAGCACCTTCAAGGTAAATGGGAAATGAGTCAAACTTAACTCTAAATAATTGTAAGGTCTTGAGCAAATTTAGTTGGTTTTGATTAGTTTACTTTGATTTTTGTAGTAAATGTTGATATATAGGAGAACTAAAAATAATGGAAGAAAAAAGGATTAAAAGTAAAGAAAAATAAAGAAAAAGTGTGGCGGCAACGTTTATGATAAGTCGTCAGCCTGGTGACAAGCTACCAAGGATATCGTCTACCTTGAACAGAGAATGGAAGTTGAAAACATTTTTATGAAGATATTCGTGATATGCCGTTAGGTTGGTGATAAGGCATCAATGTCATCTTCAGCGTTAGACAGCAGAAGCCAAAAGTGCAGAGGAGTTGACGACATCAGTGATAAGTCGTCAGACTCCTGACAAGCTATCACGAATGTCGTCGCCTATTCTGAGAAAAAGCTGCAACTTTAATTTTATTTCTTTATTTAGCTTGAACTATTTAAAGCTTTGTTTTAGGATTTTTTGTGGCATTCATTCATCATCATCATTATTCTAAAGAGAGTTTGATACTTTGAGTCTTGGAGAATATTTTTTGATATGTCTTTCTCTATCTTTTTGGATTTGAACAATACAACTATTTTGGGGATTTTCCAAAATTCACTAATTATTATTAATCTCTGTAAGTTCATCTTTTCAATTATGTGTTTCATTCTTTGTATCATGAGTGGCTAAACTCTGTGAACCTAAATTATGGGATCTAAGGTTAAGTCATGATGAGGTTCTAAATACTTAAGATTCAATAGGTGTTAGGATTTCTTGATAATTCTGAAGTTTTAATTAATGTCTGTTGGTTGCAAATAGTAGACACACCTGCTTTGATTTTCTTGAGAAAGAAATCAAATATAGTAGGAAGTGAATTATCAACAGGGACTAGGAAATATTTCGTTTAATAATCAGTGCTGAAACAAGGTTGGTTAACCTGAGGTAAAATCTGGATAGTGAACAGAAATTCCCTAAGTCCAAGAGGATTAGGAAATTAGACGCTTAAATAGGTCGAGAGACATTTGAGCATATCATCAATAAAGATAGCTTTTTATCCTAACCACCATAAGAATCTTGAGTCACCTTTAGCATTTGTCATGTACAGTAAGCCCTAGTGAACATAATTCTGGTTATTTCATAAAATCTTGGTTACAAACATCGAAATTAAACTGACAAACAATCATTTGTGAAACTTAAACCCTCATTTCAGGAAACGTTAAACTATCAGTGAATTAAATCACAAACGACTTGAGTTCACACCATATTCCCTATGGGATTCATCCCCAACCTAGTTGGGTTTTATATTGACAATGATCGCTTACACCCATTCAAGAGTGTAGTTGGAGCGTTATCAAAATGGCATCGTTACCGGGGAATACGGTTGTAAACTAAAAGTTGTGTGTGCTAATTGACTGTTAGTTAGGTTTTCCTAGATTTATATTTATTTGTTGTTTTTAATTATTGCAGATTCCATGTTTTTTATGCCAAAAACAAGAAGTTTTGGAAAATATTTATTACCAATTAATTCGAAACCTTAGCTGATTAGGAGAATGGTAGAACAGCAAGA
Organism: Capsicum annuum; assembly: GCF_002878395.1. Classification (NCBI taxonomy): domain Eukaryota; kingdom Viridiplantae; phylum Streptophyta; class Magnoliopsida; order Solanales; family Solanaceae; genus Capsicum; species Capsicum annuum. Next base: position 18,598,094 of record NC_061114.1, on the reverse strand, counting down.
AGCTGACAGACTGGAAGCCTTGGCCAGGGCTCAGGTGAACATACAGAACCAGGGTCAAAAGTACATCATTCGAACCCTGATGATGAAGACTTGGGTGATAAGGAATTGTTGAATCCTCAAAACCTAAGGTGAGCTGAGCAAATTACTGCACCAGTGCAACGAAATTTCAATAGAAACCATCAAGTCAGAGGAAGGTATGGTTAATAGCCTATCCATTATGAGATTGATGACGATGATGAAGGAATGGATGGAGCAAGTGCAACGGGTACTATCATTCCTCCACCGTTGGTACCTGGTGCAAAATTTAGCATAACAAGTACTATGATTCAACTGCTGAATCTAAAGGGGTTGTTTGGAGGCTTGCCTGGTGATGATACGAACATGTACTTGGTGAAATTTATCACCATTTGCAAATCTTTTAATAATCCGGGAGTGAGCCAGAATGCGATCCGATTGAGATTGTTTCCATTGTCTCTGTCTAGGGAGGCAATAATGTGGTTAAATGATAACCAACTAGAGACAGTTGAAAGAGGTGTTCCTAGAATGGTTCTTTCCACCCTCCAGGAAGGTATAGTTGAGGGACGAAATCAATAACTTCAGACAGCTCCCGACTGAAGCATTGCATGAAACTTAGGAGAGATTCAAGAAGAAGATGGCACAATGTCCAAACAATAACATGATGGACTTGCACTTGATGGAAACTTTGTACAGAGCTTTTAACTCTATGACAAAGCCAATTGTAGATAATGCTGCAGGTGGTTTGTTCATTGACCTTTCTTTTTAAGATGCTTCAGACATGCTGAATAGAATGACCAAACAGAGTCGGGCTTGGCATACCAGGGATTTTTTGGTAGCTAACCCAACTAATTTTTGTGGTATGACTGCGGAGTAGCATAGAAGGAATAAGGAGCGAGACCAAGACATGGCTCACTTAAAGACTCAGATGGACTTGTTGACCAAGCACTTGATGTCAGGCAAGACTAAAAAGGTTAAGGCTGTGAAATCTCAGTGCACTATTGCTATTGATACAAATAAAGAGGAAAATTATGTTAATAATCATAGGGGTTTCCAAGGCAATATCCAAGGGAATCAAGGTCGAAAATTTTATGACAAGCCTGATTATAAAGATAGGGAGCAAGAAAATTGGAGAAGCAATAATGATAGGAGTGATTTGTATGTTTCTCCTGGAAGTCGAGATGTTGCACCAACTAGATCTGGCAAGATATCCATGGAGTATATGATGGAAAATTGTTGAAGAGATTTGAGGCTACCAACTCGGGGGTAACCACTATGAAGAGTGAATTCTCTACCTTAAGTCAGTTGGTTAGTTCACATTCCACTTCTATCAAGCAGTTGGAGTAGCAGATGAACCAACTTTCCGCAACACTGAACCAAAGTAAAAGTGGTACTTTACCTAGTGATACAGTTCATAATCTGCAGAATAATGGCTCATGTATGGCGATTACCACTAGGAGTGGTAAGATCTTACCTGGCCCTTCTATGGGTAAATCTATAGATGGTGAGGTGGTTGTTTACGAATCTAAAGAAAGCAAACTAGTGGAGTCTGAGAAGCTTGATGGTTCAGGTAATACTTCGGCGAAAGAAAAAAAGAAGGAAGAGAAAGTGTGGTTGAAATCTATCCTAAGACCACCACCTCCCTTTCCTCAACGATTGAAGAAAAAGGTTGATGATGTAAAATTCAGCAAATTCATGGCCATGCTCAAGCAATTGACAATTAATGTGCATTTGGTTGAGGCACTTGAGCAAATTCCAGGCTATGCGAAGTTCATGAAAGACCTTGTAACCAAGAAAAGGAAGGTTAGCCATGAGCCAGAGGATAATTTTCTCAATTATGGCGCTATCTCTACAAGGTATTTAGTGCAGAAAAAGGAAGATCCGAGAGCGCTTACCATCCCATGTACTATTGGCCCCCTGAAGTTCACAAAAACACTATGCGAGCTAGGAGCCAGTATAAATTTAATGCCACTAGTTGTGTAGAAGAAATTGGGTTTGAGGGATCCTACCCCAACAAAAATGCTGTTGGTAATGGCAGATAGATTTGTGAAGTGACCTATTGGCATATTATACTATGTTCTGGTAAAGGTAGCTGATTTGGTTCTGCCAGTTGATCTTGTGGTCCTAGATTGCGAAGTGGATTTTGAAGTGTCCATCATCTTGGGTAGGCCGTTACTTATAACTGGGAGAGTGCTAGTAGACATGGAGTTAAACGAGCTAAAGTTTAGGTTCAATAACAAAGAAGCACGCTTCAAAATACACTCATCCACGACTCAAAAACATAAGATGAGTGTTTTCTCAATTGTTGACGTCTTCTATTATGATGGTAAAGGGGTATCAACAGGTTGTCTTGGTGAAGCCAGATTAGTCAAGACAACCAAGTCGTACCGCGACAGTAAAATCAGGGCTATTGGGAGGCAACCCAAAGTTTTTATATTCAAGAAAGTTTTTTTACTTTTATAATTAGGTTTTAGTATAGAAAAGATCAAAAATGAGAAAGTCAGCTGAAAGGCCATGACGACATCTCTGATAAGCCGTCACAACTGTGATAAGCTATCCGAAATATCATCAGATAGGCCAAACTTAAGGCAACCTCTGCTTAGGGGTGACGATATTTGTGATAGGCTGTCATACTTGTGATAAGCCATCATAAGTCATCATCAGTCCAAAGCCTTAAAAACTAAATTCTGGGCCCAGTTTAAATCAAATCCGACCTGGCCCAGCACAGGAACCTTTTTAAATTTCTGCCCATTTTAATTGTTTTCCTTAAGTTTATTTCTTTCCTTAGTTAGTTTATTTATTTCCTTAGTTAGTTTATTTCCTACTCTTTTCAAAATACTTTAATAAAACAAGTTCCCTTGTGTGTGGGTTTGCAATTCACAATCAAGAGATTCTTCCTACTTCCTACTTCCTCTTGTACGTGTAATCAGATTAAGGGCCCCCACCAGGTATACTCTAACTTTAAAGCTTCTTTTCTTGTGGTAAGTGATTGACAGATGACAACCCAAGTCCCTAAGATGCTTGATCTAAGCTTAACTTGAAAAGGAGCTAAAAATCGCACCTAGGGTGTGCTGTTCAGGCCCAAGGTTTAAAAAGACAGCTCACACTCAGAATTCAAGTGGATTTTGAGAAATAATAGGGACCCAAAATTGAGTTAAAATCAAAAGTGAATTTGATTAAAAGCTGACGACATTCATGATAGGCTATCATAATTGTGACGGCTTATCAGGAATGTCGTCAAAAGTTGTAAAAATTTTGAAGGTCCTATCTAAGGTTGGTGACAATTGTGATAAGCTATCATAGTCGTGACGACTTATCAAGAATCTTCTAATTCTTTAACTGATAACCATTGCTAAACAATTGCATGAACTGGATAAGTAGTAACTTATGATATACTTATGTTCCATGTGCGTGTGAGATTGTAATTAGTTCTGTTTGTAGGTTTGATGTATGAGCCTACGCTAACACATTTGAGGCTTTTAACTCTAAATAATTGTAAGTTCTTGAGCAACTTTATTTGTTTTCTATTAGTTTAATTTTATTTTTTTACTAAATGTTGAGATATAGGAGAACCAAAAATAATGGAAGCAAAAAGGCTGAAAAGTGAAGCAAAATAAAGGACAAGTATGGCTGAAGACATTCATGATAAGTCATCATCCTTGTGATAAGTTGTCAAGGATGCCGTCAGCCTTAAACAGGGAATGGAAGTTGAATACATTTTTGTGACGACGTTCGTGATATGCCGTCAGGTTGGTAATAAGGCATCAATATTGTCGTCAGCCTTAGACAGCAGAATCCAAAAGTTCAGAAGAGCTGACGACATCAGTGATAAGTTATTAGACTCCTAACAAGTTGTCACGGATGTCATTGTCTATTCCGAGAAAAAGCTGCAACATTAATTTTATTTCCTTATTTAGGTTGAACTCTTTAAAGCTTTGTTTTAGGGTTTTCTGAGGCATTCATTCATCATCATCTATATTCTAAAGAGAGTTTGATACTTTGAGTCTTGGAGAATATTTTCCAATATTTCTTTCTCTATCTTTTTGACTTCGAGCAATAAAACTATTTTGGTGATTTTCCTTTGTGATCTAATCTAAGATTCACTAATTAATATTCATCTCTATAAGTTAATCTTCTCAATTATGAATTCAATTATGTGTTTCATTCTTTGCATCAGAGTGGCTAAACTCCGTTAACCTAAATTATGGGATCTAGGGTTAGGGCATGATGAGGTGCTAAATACTCAAGATTCAATAGGTGTTAGGATTTCTTGATAATTCTAAAGCTTTGATTAACGTTTATTGGTTGTAAACAGTAGACACACCTACTTTGATTTGCTTGAGAAAGAAATCAAATATAGTAGAAAGTGAATTATCGACAAGGACTCAGAAATACTTCATTTAATAATCAGAGTTGTAACAAGGTAGGTTAACCTGAGGTAAAATATGGATGGTGAACGAAAATTCCCTAAGTCTGAGAGGATTAGGAAATTAGATGCTGAAATAGGTCGAGAGACATTTTAGCATATCATCGATAAAGATAGCTTATTATCCTAACCACCATGAGAATCTTGAGTAACCTTTAGCATCTGTCATGTACAGTAAGCCCTAGTGAACATAATTCTGGTTATTTCATAAAATCTTGGTTACTAACATCGAAATTAAAGTGAAAAACAATCATTTGTGAAACTTAAACCCCCATTTCAAGAAACGTAAAACTATCAATAAATTAAATCGTAAACGACTTGAGTTCACACCATACTCCCTAAGGGATTCAACCCCAACCTAGTTGATTATATATGATTTCTTACACCCATTCAAGAGTGTAGTTTGAGCGTTATCAATGTTGAATTCAGGACTTGCCTGGTTAGTCTTACCTAGGTTGAAGGATAGGGGTTATGAAAGGATCATAGACCATTTTGATATTAGCTCACTTTAGCCTAAATTACCTTCCCTATATGCATAATATCCCTTGATCCCTATTTGAGCCTGAACAGCCTATTTCTTTTTATGATACCTATCACCGTCCCATTTTTATATCATAATAAACCTGTTTTGGCCCTGGTCCTCCTTGGACACTATAGACCTTGACTTAGGTAAATGGCATAAGTTGAGGGTGGCTATCATAGGTGTGCGTGATGTAAAATAAGTATGAAAAAAGGTAGAGTAAAAGAAAAGAATAAAAAGCTAGGTGCGGTGGAAAGGAGCAAGAAAAGAAAAGTTGTGAAAACAAGAGATGATTGTAGAAAAGAACCACACCCATCCTGAATAAGTGTGATCAAGAAAAGAGAAGAATAGAAAAAGGCTAATGAGTGAAACCCCAAAATCTAGTGTAGTGTCAAGGAGGATTAGTCACTTTAAATATCATTGAATATCATACCAGCCCCTAGCCTACATTACAAGCTAAAGAAAAGACCTATAGTGATCCTAGCTGACCTTTCTGAAGATCTTGGTAATGAAACTAAGGGCAAGTTATGGTATTCAGCATAAATTAATTGGAATTCCATTCTGAGAGTGAGTGTCTTATGATTGTCCCCATGGTTACATATATGATGTCTAATATAGTGCAATGGGACTTCTTTGTAGTGAGGGAACACTGGTTATGTTTCTAGTTGTTAACTTATTTGGATAGTGTAAGCTTGATACATGCATGGTTGTTATTGCTGATTTAATGCCATATCTTGATTGTTGTGTGTCACATTGTTGCTTTTCAATAACATACACAGTTGTTTGTAAATTGATTAACCTTGGAGATTGTGAAGATGTTTTGAGATAATTTGGATGGTTGACTATTGAATGTACTTTGTATACTCTTGGTTGTGTTTTAGTTGCTTGAGGACAAGTAATTGTTTTAAGTTGAGGGTGTTGATGTGTAAGCAGATACTAATACATTTGGGGCTTTTAACTGAGAATAATTGCAAGGTCTTAAGCCAACTTTGTCGTTTTTTATTGTTTTATCTTTGATTTTTTAGAGGAAGTCAAAGGGCAAGAGAACAAACAATGATGGAAGTAAAAGAGTTGAAATCTGAAGCAAATAGAAGAGAAGTTTGGCTGACGACATTCCTGATAAGTCATCAGCACTCTGATAGGTTATCAACTTCATCGTCAGCCTTAAATAGAGAATGAGATTCAGTTTGATGAAGTGAAAACGACATGTGATAAGCCATTAGCCTTGTGATAAGCCATCAGAGTCTCCATCAGCCTTAGACAGAACATGGGAGCTAAGGTGGAGAAGTGATGACATTGTATGATATGTTAGAACAGTTTTGATAAGCCTTCAGGATTCACCAACAACCTTATGCAGAAATTTTCAAAATTTAAAAGAAGTTGACGGAAACCATGATAAGTCGTCAGCCTCCTGATAAGGTATCACGCATGTCATCACCTAATCCGAGAAGAACACTGAAATCTGTGATTTTGTTTTCATAATTAGGATGAAGTATTTAAAGCATAGTTTAGGGTTTTCAAAGAGAATGCAGAACCTATTTTGTAACGCACATATTTTGTTATTTTCTCTCTAATTTCTTGGCTTGAACAAACCAATTAACTTTGAAGAGATTATCATTAATATTTTTGGATTTCTACTTTGATCTAATCTGATAAACACTCATTGCTATTAATCTTGTTGTAAGTTCATCTTTCAAATTATAAATTCAACTTGTTGTATCGATTATACATTATAAGTGGCTAAATCTCTTTAACCCGATTATCGGATCTACGGGTTAGTACTTGGTAAGTTGCTAAGTGTTCAAAATTCTAAAGATAATAGGACTCTTTGATAATTTTGAGGTTTTAATTGGGGTTCAGCATGACCCAGATGCATTGAATTGGCTACCTCTACATAGTTATTATGAAATTGTTGAGGAAACGACTAACTAGATGATAGCTGAATAGAATGTGTGGTTAGCACTGACCTGACATTCTGAGGAAAGGTCTAGACATGAGAAAGTAGATCATCAAGCAGCACTTGACAGGGATAAAGTTCAATCACTCTCTTATTATTACTTGCAAGTTTATTATGATTTAGAAAAATATTTAGGATATACTGAATCGATTGAGACATGAGGATTCATATCTCTATAGTTTCCCCAAAGAACAAAATTTGACATTACAAGTGCACTGATCTAGTTGTTAAATCTGAAGGGTGTGTTTGTTTGTTTGCCTACTGATAATGCAAACATGTACATTATGAAATTTATTGGGATTTGCACTTCATTCAATCTATCAAGGGTGAGTCAAGATATACTATGACTCAAATTATTTCCACTCTCTCTTATAGGTGAAGTAACATCATGGTTAGAAAGGATACCGTGTGGGTTCAGTACCACTTTAAATAAGATAAAACATAATTTTGGACTGATTTTTCCCATATTCTAGAATACTGTAGTTGAAGGGTGAGATTTATAATTTCAGATAATTATATTTAGAGGCACTGTACTAGACTTGGTTGAGATTTAACAAGAAGTTGGTGAATTCTCCCAAACACAGAACTTCAAGGAGGAACTTACTGGAGATATTTTGTAGAGCCTTAAATGCAATCATCAAAGCTATGGCTAGTGCTATTATTAGGAAGGCTTTGAAAATCCTTCGTTATGAGCAGGCTACAAAAATCTTAGATCAGATCACTAAAACCAACCGAGGATGGCATACTTGGGAAGAGGATAGAGGAGCTTGTACTTATGCTATATAAGATAAAGGCTCAAGAGGTAGCATAATTGAGGACTAAGATTGGGTTGCTTACTAAGAAGTTTGCAGCTATTAGAGCAAAAAAGGTGAATGTTTTGGGCGCATAAGGGAAATCTTCTACATATTACAAATCTGATACTAAAGAGGAAGCTAAATAATTGGATTGAAAGATGGCAGGTTTTCAAGTGAAAGGCCTAGGATCTGCTCAAAACACTTGTAATTCAAGGCAAGGGAATCGAGGTCAGAACAACTATAGACAAAAGTATAGATATAAAAGCAGAAAGCGTGATAGTGACTGGCGGAGGAAGAATGATTATAAGAAGAAGAGTGATTTTTATTTTTCACTAGGGAACCATGATACTGACTCTAGTATGTAAGCATTGCTTGCTAAATAGGTTAAGGGTTCAAACAGCCAAAAGAGTTTCCTAAAAGATATTATGGTAGACATATTATGATTGATCCATAAGTTAAAAATGTATGATAATGTATTAATCAGCTTGAGCAACATCTTAGGAAGATATCGGCTATATTAAATTAAGATAAACTGGGAACTTTTTCGGGCAATACTATTCTGAATCCAAAGAATGATCGGTACGACCTAGATAGCACCACACATAGAGGTAAGGATTTTATTGATTCACCTAAGCCTGTGGTTGATATGGCAAGTAATGAAGTTGTAGATGTTGATGATGCACCTGAAATGGAAATTGAGAAGTGTTTCTAACCGATGGGTGCAGAAAAACAAGCTGAGAATGATAGAGAAAAGGGTAGTGTGGTCAAACGAGTATTAAAACCCATTAAATGACCTCCCCACCTTTTTCTCAAAGGTTAAAGAAGAAAGCGAAAGAAACTAAATATCATAAATTCATGTCTATGTTAATGGAATTATCAGTGAATATTCCGCTCTTAGAAGCTTAGTAGTAGATACCTGGTTATGCAAAATTCATGAAGGACTTAGTGACTAGGAATTGGATGGTATGTTTTAAGCCCGTTGATAATATGTGCCACTGTACTGTAATTATTTCGAAATATTAGGTTGAGAAGAAGGAGGATCCTAGAGTTCTTACTATTCCTTGTACTATTAGGTCCTTTAACTTTGCACGAGCATTCTTTGATATGGGAGATAGCTTCAATCTGATTCCACTAGTTATGCATAAGCACTTGAGGTTTGGAGAACCTTAGCCAATATCTATGAGATTATTGATGGTCGTTCGCACTATGAATAAGCCAATTGGTATGTTGTGTGATGTTTAAGTAAAGGTAGCTTCTTTCGTATTCCTAGCTGACTTTGTGATCCTTGACTGTGAGATTGATTTTAATGTCCCTATTATCTTTGGAAGGCCCCTCCTAACTATCAGTATGGAATTGGTTGACATAGAGATAGGACAGATAAAATTCAGGCTCAATAATGAATAGGTTACCTTCAATATATATAACTTTATACGGAAGCACAAATATATACGAGTGGTTTTTGTGATAGACACCGTAAATAAAGATGCATTAATTGCACCTATTAGAAAAAGACTTAGGGTTGGACTTAGTGGCAGTAGTCATGAATTTTGATAGTGATGGCATCATAGAGTATGAGGAGGCGGTGAGCACACTTATTGGATGAGGTTTATTTTATCATGCACCAAAGAATTTGGACCGTGTATTTAAAAATAGAGCAAACCCACTAGCTCGGCCATCTATTAAGGAACCACCAATTTAGACATTAATGGCTCTTTTCTCCCATTTGCATTATGCATTCTTAGGGCCAACAATACCTTGTCAATTATCATTGATGTAGATTTATTGGATACATAGGTTAAGGACTTGATTTCAATATTGTAGCGATTTAAATAGGCCATTAGTTAAACTATTACAGATATTATGGAGATTCTACCTAGAATTTGCACATATATGATTCATCTTGAAGCCGGGTATATGCCTAGCATTAAGAACCACCATTATTTGAATCCACCTAGGCAAGAAGTGGTAAAGAAGGAGATCATTAAGTGTTTAGATACACGTGTGGTTTACCCTATTATTGACAATAAGTGAGTCAGTCGGTTTAGTGTGTTTTGCCAAAAAATGGTGGGATCACTGTAGTCCCTAATAAGGGGAACGATTTAGTTCTCCTGAGACCAGCTAGGGGATGGTGAGTTCTTATATATTATCAAAATTTGAATACTTAGACTTATAAGGATCACTTTTCTATGCCATTCATGGACCAAATGTTAGACCGTCTTGTAGGTAGAGGATGGTTTTGCTTTCTTGATGATTATTTGGGGTATAACCAGATTTATATTGCCCTCGAGAACCAAGATAAAACCACTTTCACATGTAAATATGGCACGCTTGCATTCAATATGATGCCTTTTGGTCTTTAATGCTCCTGCCACTTTTTAGCATTGTAGGATGTCTATCATTTCTAATATGGTAGAGTATCAAGGTTTCCATGGATGATTTCTCTATCATGGGTGACTCATTTGATGACTGTTTTGCTCACTTGGCTAATGTGCCACAGAGATATGAGGAGTGTAGCCTAGGTTTGAATTGGGAGAAGTGTCACTTCATTTATAAAGAGGAAATTGTTCTTAGGCAAAAAATTTCAAATAAGGGGATAGAGGTTGTCAAGATAAAGATTTAGGTGATTGAAAAATTGCCTCTGCTGATTTTTGTGAAAGGTATTTAGAGTTTCTTGGGTCATGCAAGTATTTATAGGTAGCTCATCAAGGACTTTTCTAAGATTGCAAATCCATTGTGCAAGCCGTTAGAGAAGGAGGTGAAGTTTTTTTTATGATGTTTGTCTCGAGGGTTTTGAGTGCCTTAAGGAGCGATTGATCTCTACCCCTATTATTGTGTCTCTAGAATTGACCCTTCCATTTGCGGTGATGTGTGGCGCCAGTGGTATGACTCTAAGAGTTGTCCTAGACCAAATATGGAATAAGATTCTTTATCACATATATTGTGCCAGCAAAGCACTCAACCCCGTACAAAAACATTAAATGGTTACTTAGCAGGAGTTATTTGTAGTGGTATTTGCATTAAAGAAGTTTTGGTCCTATTTGATTGGCACTAGTCATTGTGCATACTGATCATAAAACTCTTAGGTACCTTATGGCAAAGAACGATGATAAGACTAGATTGATTTGATAGTTACTATTGCTACAAGTATCTGACTTTAAGGTTAAGGACTTAAACAACACATATAATCAAATTGTAGACCATCTATCTGTAATGCCCCGAAAATGGGTCCTGAGATGCCACACGGTGCTTAATACTACAACTATCCTCAAGCTAACCCTGTAAACCATCTACTAATCTGAAGCTCATAATAGAGAAATGTAATAAAATCAATGCAGAAAACTGTCTGAGCTAAAGTGAAATTATCTAAATATAATATGTGAAAAGACTAGACTCCAGAGTCTGGACAATCAACACAGAAAATCTGAATCATAACTAGCATTTGACAAGCCTATACTACTGATAACTAGAGATCCACTGGGATAAGTTCCCAGCTGACTCGAACTGACAGAAAACACTGAATCAACTACTCTAATAAGCTGAAAAACTGATTAACTAGGTCCCCAAACTATGAGGTCTCACCAACTGACGGGATGTAGATAGAGATGCTCTAAATCACTCACGCTGCTGAAACTGAGCACCTGAACCAATATTATGAGACAATTTAGCACATAAACGTATTTTCATTTCATTCTTGATGATGAAAATATTGATAATTCAATTCTAAATCTGGAAATTTCTATAATACACATAAAATACGAAAGTAGACATGCAATTCAACATCTAAATCTCTCAAAATCTAATAATTTTCAAATAGTAATAAGTATATATAAACCCTATATTGGAATTAATATAATTTCATATAAAATTCAACTTGAAAAATAATTTTATGCACAAGGACAAAAGAGTTATCCTTTTTCATAACCCGACATACCTTAATTAATGAAATTGATAAAGAAGCTTGAATGTGAATTCCTATTTGTGCTTTTGAAGATGATTTCTTGAATATCTTTAATTGGAAATCTTGAATTTTGGGTTATCATGGAAAAAGAATGGTGGAATTTGGATTTCTTTGAGTTTAGGTTTTGAGGTTCTGGGGTTTCTTGGAGAGTAAATTGATGAAAGGTAATCATTATATGCTTAGAATGGGCTTGATCTTGTGTTTTACATGATTTGGGGGCTTGGGAAATGACTAGGTTTCCCTTTGTAAAAATTAGTTCGAAATTGGAAATCCCGATTTTGCATCCCACCGCGATGTGGTGCCATTGTGGTGGCTTACTAGAAAATGGAAAATTTTCATTTTGGTGACTGACATGATGCGGCGTAATTGCATGAATTACATGAAGGTGATCAAATGGCTGAATCTAAGATTGGAAAAGAACTGAATTAAGGAAGACTATTACCTTAGGCTGAATCTAAGTTCGTGGGGAAGAGATGAGGATACTTGGTTCGCATGTCTGCTTCTTCTTCCCAAGTAGCACCCTCAACAGACTAATTTTGCCACAGAACTTTGACCAAGGGAACTTCTTTATTTCTTAGTCTACGGATTTTTATGATAAACAATCTCTACTGAAAGGCTATTCTGAATATCTATTCTTTCTAGAGGGACTAAAATATTTGAATTGTTCATGCACTTCTTTAACAAGGACACATGGAACAATGGGTGAACTGATGACAAGTCTATAGGTAGCTCAAGCTCATATGCTACTTTCCCCCCTCGACTCAAAATCCAGTAGGCACCCATATACTAGGGACTGATCTTCCTTATTTTACCAATTCTCTTCACCCTATTCATGGATGAAACCTTTAAGTACTTAAGATCATCTACTTTAAACTCAATATTTCTCCTTCTTATGTCTACACAAGATTTTTGACGACTCTAAGTTTCTTTTAATCTCTCTCGAATCAACTGAACTTTCTCTATGGCTTTAAACACCATATCTATGGAAATCAAAGTGGCCTCACCCACTTTGAACCAACCAACTAGTAATCTACATCTCCACCCATAATGAAACTCAAACGGGGAAATCAGAATACTAGAATGGTAACTCTTATTAAAGGCAAACACAATCAACGACAATTAGGCATTCCAACTACCTTTGAAGTAAAGAACAAATTTTGTCAACATATACTCTAAGTCTTAAATGATCCTCTCTACTTGACCATTTTTCTGCAGATGAAAAGATGAATTGAGATAAACTTGGGTACCAAGACCCTTCTCAAAGGATTTTCAAAACTGAGAGGTAAACTGAGTACCCCTATTTGAGATAATGGACAAAGGAACTGCATGTAATCTAACTAACTCTCTGATGTATAGCTTAGTATAATCTTTAGCTGTGAAGGACATGTTTACTGGCAAGAAATAGGCTAATTTGGCCAATCCATCTACAATAACCCAAATTAAATAATGTTGATGATGTGAATGGGGTAATCCTATCACAAATTCCATGTTCACCTCTTCCTACTTCAAAGTGGGAATACCAAACTCCTACTATGTGCCACTAGGTCTTTGGTGCTCTACCTTAACCTGTTGACAAGTTGCACACTTTGCCACCAGGTGTTAAGTTTTACATAACCAGTACTATGATCTAGCTCTTAACCTTGAAAGGTGTGTTTGCAGGTTTTATCATGGTTGAATAAAATATGCATCATGCTAATTTTATTATGATCTACACATCTTATAATATTCCTAGGCTAGATTAGAAGGCACTCAGGTTGAGGTTGATCCTATTTTCATTGATTGGAAAGGCTTCTTTTTCGTTAGGGGAACTTTCTCGAGGATTGATTACCACATAAAAAGAGATGCTCAAGCAATTTTTAGACTGTTTCTTTCCTCTATCCAGAATGTTGCAGTTAAAGGATGAGATATAAAACTTCAGGTAGCTACACTCTGGGTCGATGTATAAGGCTTAGTTTTGGTTGAAGAAGAAGTTGATCATGGTACCCAATCATTATATATTAGGGATAAACTTTCTAGAGATACTCTATAGAGCTCTGAACATCAGTTCCAGAGCCATGCAGACACAATCACTAGATGAGCATTCATACGATTATGCTAAGAATAGCTTCAAATATTTTAGGCCAGATCTATCTCACCAACCAAGGGTGGCATACTCAATAGGCATAAGGGGTTTTGGTACCTATTCCATCAGGGCTTTAGGTAAGACTAGAGTGATTGATGCTTCTGTTATACAAAATATTGTACTGCTTAGAACTAATATTTGGTTGCTGATAAAGCAGTTTACAATAGTGAATTTTGAGAAGGTGAACACAGTGGTCACGCAGGGTAAACCCTCTAAACTTTATGATTCTGATATTAAGGAAGTGTCTAAATATCTAGATCGAGAAATTATGATTTTCAAGCCCAAGAAAAAGGAAACCAAGGTCGAAACTACTATGGAGATAGATACAGAGATCACAATAGAGAGCGTGATAGTGACTAGAGAAGAAAGGATGACTATAAGGAAATGGGAGACAAATATGTTCTGCTGCGCAGTCGTGACACTGAATTAAGAATGGAAGCGATGTTGACCAAACTAGTGAAGGTCAAAGAAAATAAGGAAACATGCCTTAAAGAGATTATGGTCGATATTTCAGGTCTGACCCAAAAGGTGGATTCTTATTTGACTACGATCAAGTAGTTAGAGTTTGGCCAAATGTCGGCTACTTTGAATCAGAGATAGTCGGGCACCCTTTCGAGCTACACTATTTGAAATCCTAAGATAATGGTCATTGTCTTGATATCACCTCCCAAAGTGGTAAGTCAATTATTAATTCCCTACTGTCTACTGCTTATGTTCTAAAGAATGATAGTACTGTGGTTGATGAGACCCCTATTGTAGAGTCGTCGAAGGAGATAGGTGTTAATAGTTATGCTGGTGAGTATAAAGGTAAGGGAAAGGTTGATAAGCCTGCAGTAAACAAATTCCACAACCGACCCCACCTTTGTATCAAAGAATGAAATATAAATAGAATGAAATAAAGTTCAGATAATTCATTGACATGTTGAAGGGGTTGATCTTGAACATCCCTCTTCTTTAGTCTATGGAATAAATACCTGGATATGCCAGGTTTAAAAAAATGATGACAAATAAGAGAGCTGTGAGTTTTGTGAATGTTAGTGGATTGCGCCATTGTAGTTCAGTCATATCTAAGTCTCCAGTCCAGAAAAGGGATATCCCAGAGCATTCACGATCCCATGGACTATCTAGACATCCAGGTTTGCCATAGCATTATGTGACTTGGGAGCTAGCATTAATTTGGTGCCATTGGCTATGTTTAAGTAGTTGGGTCTAATTTCTCCTAAACTGACCACTATGTAATTATTAATGGCAGACTACACAGTAAAGAAACCCATGGGCATGTAATTTGATGTATGGGAAAAAGTTGATAACTATATATTTTTGGTGGACTTTGTCATTTTGGATTGTGAGGTTGACTTCGAGATACCCATCATATTTTGAAGAGCTTTCATAATCACGGGTAGAGCAATGGTTGGTATGGAAAAGGAGGAGCTCAAGTTTAGGGTCAATAATTAAGAAGTCACATTCAACATTCGAAGAACGATAAAAGAGCCAATCGGCATGAGGGCGGTGTCGATTATCAATTTGTTAACGAGCCAGGAGAGTATTCTTTTGGATACCTTGACAAATCTGAGTAAACATGGTACGCGCATCGAGTCAATATGTTAAATAAAGTACTGCATAAGAGGAAACCCATCGGCTGGTAGGTGAAATATAAGTAACCAACATAGCCACGTTGTGTCGTGATGTTAAATCAAGCATTGGGTGGGAGGCAACCCACTATTTTAGTATTCACATTTGTTTTTCTTTTTTGTAGGTAAAATAGAATAATAAATTACCTGGAATGTGGTAAAATTAGTTAATTTATAATATTCCTAGTAAGGGAACTTCATGATCTTCTCATGCAGGTCATAAGTCCCACTAGGTCTAGGTATGTTGGGCATTAAATGTAAAGTGGAAGTTTTGAAATATTTCAGGAATTTAACTTAAGAAACTACTTACAGGATCGTATATATTACTTATGATCTCGTAAGTAGTATAATGAGTGTCAAAATACTAAGTCCAGAAAGCATGGAACAAGGTCAAAAATTTAGGCCCACCTACAGACCGTAGGTACCACCTACGGCTCATGGGTGGCGGCCGTAAGTGGCCAAATTTGGGCCCCTTTTTTCTTAAAAATTTAGGCCCACCTCGACCTAATATAACCCTAAACTGACACCTCAAGATTATTTAAGCCTCCTAACTCACTTTTAAACTTATAAATACTTAAAAGTTCCATCTTCCCTCTTAAAAATTCAAACTACCCCACTTCCCTACACTTGACAAAAGTCTAAATACTTACTTGTTCTCAGCACCAACTTGTCCAAAAGCACTAATTACACATCCAAGTGTGTGTTTAACTTTACTTTTTTCATATTTCACTTCGAATTATTCAAAGAAAAGGTAATATTCTTGGCTCCTAATAATAGTGTCTTGTGCTAAAGATGAAATATGTGAGTTGTTATGTTTATTTTCATGCAAAATATGTAGAAACCAACAAACTTGTATATAGGAACCTTGAATTATCCTAAATATCTTAACGTGGGGCATTGTTCTCAAAACAAACCCTAAGATCATGCCCTAAATAGAATTTGAATTTGAAAAGGTAGAGGAATCCCAAGAGTCTTACATGATAGTTTGTGTTGAAAAGGTTGATTATAGTAGTATGTGAGCATGTTGGAAATGTTTGGATTGAGTATAATTTATGGGGAAGTATAATTGAGGGAAAATTCAATGTTTTTGAATTTTGAGTTTTTCTTCAAATTTTGCAGTCCCTCACTATCTTTCAGACACTAACACTAGGTTTTTCAGGTACACATAGTACCAAAGGCTTCAAAGAAGAAGGTTTCTCCTTTAAGATGAAGTGATGACTCCTTCAAGAGTGGAAGCCTAATAGAAAAATACCTAGTTTCCCCGACTAGAACCACCATGATAATTGTGATGCGATCATGGACTAGAGCCCAAAAAAATGATACAGTTGACAATATCATTGAGGATACCTTATGTATACCACTTGCAGACCATTTAAAGTGGAGCATATAACCTACTTCTACATGGCCTGGAGCTCAGCCATGAGTTACTATTCCAATGCCCAGTCGAGGATGAAAAAGGCTAGGATGGCACATCTACACTCTCCCCATCTAAGGAAGGATAGGATAATAATGAGGAGGTGGATCTGAGTCACTTACAAAGGTAACTTCAAAGGATCCCTAGTCTAATTAGTAGTCACAGGATAAGAATGTGTCTGAGGAAACAGATTTGGAGGAGTTATCAGCAGTACCTCAGTCTAAGGAGGGTACTGCAGTTTAGGAAGATTCATCAACTATACCCCATTATTAGGAGGGTACAAATGTAATACCCTAATTTTTTATTTTCTAAAACTATCACAAGATAGTCCACTAAGTTAACTTTCCAATGCAACAAGTCTCGTCCTAATCTAATATCATGACAAAAAGTTATGCAAGTTTTCCCTTAAGTGCTAGCAAGCTAACAGTGGCTATGGCTCACATGAAAACCTATTACCAGATGTTACAAATCATTATGAGCAATGATTTTCATAATATAAATTACCATTACCTTTATCCCAGTGACTACAATTCCCCCCTACAACCCATAATCAATGGCTATGAGTCATCGGAGGGACTCATGTCACAATAGTATGGTTACGATTCCAGTATATGACTTATATTAATACATTAGGAGTCATTACAAGAACTCGTATCCTAACCATTAAGGAATCCAAGACTTAAGATTTAGACTATGACTTCATCTTACGACTCATAGTCAGTCATAACAAGTCGTAAGAGGGAAGTCATAGTTTGACCAGAAAAGGGACTCAGACCCTAGATTATAGATTACATCTCATAGTACAACTCATAGTCAATCCCAACGAGTCATAGGGTGAGTCATAAGGACTAGGAACCCAGTTATCAACATGTTTTTCCAATAACTTTTATGTCTTTTCCACTCCCTTAAAAGTCAAACCCACACCTTTTTAGCTTCACAAGGGGTAGTGTAAAATACCCCAAGTCTCTAAACCATGACATAAATATCAATTTCTCCCAAGAGGAATCAAATAGGTGATTCTTTTCTTCCTCAAGAGAAAACTAGGATTCTGTAAACACGTCCAATTGTCAAGAAGATTTGGTCAAGGCTTCTACTTTAGGTATGTAAAAGGTTCATCAATGGGCTTCTTTCACCCACTGGGTCCGAAAGTTCTCCAATTTATCAATTTTAATTCTCTTTTTGTCTAGGGTTCCAGAGAAGTATGAATTTCAATAATTTATTCAGTCAACTCTTAAGTTCCTCCATAAAAATATATTATTTAATGATAGTTATATTTCCATATGTTAGATGATGCAAATATCTACATCATGCTCAATTATTGAGATATGAGGTGTAAATCATGATTTTTCCTATATCATGGATTATTTAATAATTGTCAAGATCAGTCTACATTAGATAGTTCTGGTGGGTTATGAACACCTGATACCTAGAAATTCATATGCGTCACAGATGTCAGGTTACAAATCATTCAAAGCATACTCATATCATTATATTTAGAATACCATTATTTTTTATCATAAATCAGTATTAGTTATGTTAATCCCTTTATTAGTGTCAGTGTTAGTTCAGTTGTGAGTATGACTTAGCACCGAGTGAACTTAGGGATGAAGGCTCACCCTTAGTAGAGGACTAAAACTTTTAGTAGAAGTGCTTAAGTTCTAGAACAATATAGCCAATATAGGTTATGAGAGGTCAACCACCAATTGAGCACTGACACTCTTTTAGGGTTCACCAACCAGTAGAGGACTGACAACCTAGACCTTCTAGACATTAGTTTAATGGATCCACATAACCATTGTTGTACTCATGGCAAGGTACTAATACCCGTTCCACTGGGGTTACATTTTGGACCCTAATTAGATAAAATTAGAGTATGTTGTTTAAATTTTAGCTTCCACAGTTCTAGTTTAGCGATCGGGCTATATCAGCACGGGTTTGTATGACCAAGTGTTCATATATCAATTATACAGTTATTCAGGTTATTTTAGTAAATGTTTATACTTAATCTTGCATTTGATATTCATGTTTATGCATTCATGCTCATTATATACCCATATTAGTCAGTTTTAATCTCATATACCAATACATTCAAAGTTCTAATCACATACTCTCTTTTGCATTATGTTGTTTTTTAACATAGATTCAAACACTCAATTACCATATCGCACATAATCCAATCCTGTTCAATTCAAATGCAGTGTTGGTGAGTCCTCATCATTCTAGGACTAGTTTTATTATAGGTTCTTTAATACTAGTAATTTAATTAATGTTATTTTAGTTAGTCGGAGTTAGTTGGGGACCTATCTTAAAAACTCATCATGTATTAAGGCTTCAGACAAGTCAGACAATTAGGGTTATTTTCAGTTTTATCAGATGTATCCAATATTACTGTAAGTATTATTTATTAATTAGCCCTTTTTAGTTTAGCTTTTGCATATTACTTTGTTATTTTTTTCAGTGCATACAATAGGTACCAGTTAGGAGTTTGCTTGGGGTGACTTGTGAATATAAGCACTGTGTTATGACTAAGGGGTAGCCCTGTGTAATGACCATAGACCGAGATACAGTCAGGTACCTCTACCAAATACAGATCCATCAGCTTAGATAGATTATGCTTAGGACCTTACGTATATCTCAACTAATCCCATTGATGATGTGAACCCGAGGTGGTGCATTGAGGTACTTTGGTCTTTATATGAGTGAGATAGCTTTATGATCAAGACAGGAAGGCCCAAGAGAGCTATTTATGATGAGAGAAATATTGAGTTGTCTGGGTTAGCTAGAGAACCATTATTATGGGCTGGAGATCAAAAAGTAGTATGTTAGTCAAATAGAGGGCTCTCACAGGGGTGTAGTTGTCTTGTTACTGGTAGGTGTAGATGTATTTGATAGGTATCAACTAGGATGGATGATTAGACCCCTAGATTCAAAAAGCCTAGCATTAGAGCGGGAACTCTATGCCTCCTACCATACCACAGTATCTTTGACTACGCCTAGAGTTAGGAGACATGCAGAGCAACCATCGAACTATTGTTTGGAAGATGGGTCATGGTCGATATTTCAGGGGTGGCCATCCGACAAGTTCTTGGCCTAGGTTATGTAACTCCTAAATCTTCAGCTGAGTCTGATCACACACTAAGATTGGCGTATGACAGATGGTCCATGTGACAGGCTGAGCATAAGAGTAAGAAGGTAGGTTTGGCAAGATGGATCACCAGTTATAATTTACCTCTCAGAGTGGATACCCCTTGGATTAAGGGGAAAGGTGTGACTAAGAAATTAGCACTGAATTTATCTACAAAGCCCTTGTGGTTGTTGGTGCATTATCAGTTTTGTTCAACTACAATGAACAACTTTCTTGCTTAGGATCGCACAACACTGATTGCGAGTACAGAGGCCGTTTATACCATTAATTTTGTGGACATCATCAGATGTGATATTTTGAAGTGGGAGTTTGGGTAGACTACCACACTACCATTTTCTTACCTGGTACAGTTGTTATGTATTAAGGCTTGTGTGCAAGATATTTAAGGTGTTTAAGTGAGAGTAGAGGCAATAGTCATCGTCCATACTACTATGATCAAAGATCCCACAAACTCGATCCTTGCACAGTGGTCCTATATGGCTCCGATAGTAATTTTAATCTAGTCTAAGGGCCCATCAGTTCCTGTAGAGCTGAATGATGGTGATGTCTCCCAAAACTCACTTCCAAAGAAGTATGTTGTGATCGATTCCAAATATAGTAACCCAACTAGGTTGTGGTCGAACCAACATGGAAAACATTTAACGGTTTCTTAATTTTCTGAAATCCACGAGCAGTATGAAAAAGTAAAAGGAGGAATTTTAAAGTTATCAACAAGTAGTAACCGGACTAGAATGCTTTGATTTTGTAAACAATAGAAGACGAACACTAGGATTGTGTTCTCCTTGGCTTGTTAATTTCATAAACTTCTTGAGTTCAACCCACCTATTCTGCTGCACTGCAAGTAAAGTCAACAAGCTATGTATTATCAACCATCTTGTAAATGCATTAATAAATCCCACCCTTTACCTTTTTAGTCTCAGGGTGTCGCCTTATTGCTCCTTGTGTATGACTTTAGTTCAAATCTCACCTTTTGAGTCTCGGGTTCATTATATGAGATGGCGGACTACTAATTGGATGTGCATCTTAACTTGCTGTCTTAATCCCCTTTTCCAATCTCAAATCCCTTATGAGGAAATTCTCGAATACTGGCAACCCTCAAGCTTCTGCAGTAGCTCTGAGGTTAATTAATTCAAAGAAGATTAAGATACATGTAACTACTTTAGTATAGATGAATCTCCCACTTCCCTCCCATAGTTAATCCACCAGGTATCCCACAACCCTAGTCAAGGAAATTAACCACTCAAGTTTATGAAACAATCCATGATAATCAATAAAGAAAGCAAGTAATTAATTGAACAAAAATAAGAGGAATAAAATTCAAAGTCTTCAATTGAATCAAAACACAAAGATCACAAGAAAAAAGTATCAATGATGAAAATAATGTAAAAGTGTGTAAGAGAATGTAAAAGAATGTAACCTAATAATGGAATAACCCTAAGGTATATATGGTATCTCAAAATAACCAAAAAATCATAATTAAAATGGAATAGGAAAAGTAATTTCGGCACATGGTATGACTCGCTTCATCCACTCATAAGGTCTTCTTATGAGTCATACTATGCTAGTCGTATGCATTCTAGTAGTTGATCTCCTCGGATTCAACTTTCTATTCTTCTTACGAATCATCCTAACAATTTGTATCTTGACCATATGACTCGTGGTCTTAACTCATATCCACCTGGGACTTGATCTTTTAATCTTTTGAAAACTAGTTAGCTTACAATTTGTCCATACGAGTCAAACTTAGACTTCCGACTAATATTCTTTTGTGACTTCAATTATATACGGTTGCTTGAGTTTCTGTCCTTTGCACAGTTTCTTGTCTCGACCCGTATCGACATCTTAAGGCTTGTACTCTACAGTCATATATTCTCTTTACTTAACTTTTCTTCATGGCTTTTGTCACTATCGTTCTTATAAGTCAGCCTACTATCCGTATGAAATGTTGATGACTGGTATACAGACTCGTATCATCTATAGACTTCATGTTTTTAGTGGTGTTTCTTCCAATTATATTCTAATACTATTATTTTAAAATTTACCTTCAACAGTCACAAAACCACATCATATCTGCTAAAAACAAAAACTCAACACTAACACAAAACTGATTCTTAAACAGGAAAATCATAAGATACCTATGGCAGAGACTCTTTATTTCAATTTTCAATAATTTAATTCCCCCTCCTAGTTTTATTTTTCAAGGACCTAACTATGTATATTAATTTGGTACATGGAATGATAAAGAAGAATCCGATGATGGCATTACATTAGTAACAAATAACCAGGCAAAGACACAAGTCATATTAATCGAATAGTATATCAACCTACAACATAACCCATGTTCTCTCACAACCAAATAAATCACATTCACTTAGTTTAGATCAATGAATTTATTCAGAGATGTTACAAAATATGCTCTCTCTCAAAAAGTAGTATCGATCGGTGTACAAATAATACCATAGGCTTGCCCATATGCTCTCTTCCAGTGTTTTCAGATAGTCGGGATAGGATTACTAAAGGACTTTATTTGGCTTGTAATGCATTTTTGGGGTTAGTATGGTATTTTTGGGATTTTTAGTGATTACACCTCCTTGACGCTATGCTATATCTGGGGTTACTTATTTTTCATTTTTTATTTATTTTATTTCCACCCTTTTGTTTCCCTTTTTCTTTTAAAGCTCATTCAAATTGGACTAGGTTCGGTTTTCTTTTCTCACTTTCTTTTTCTTTCCTTTTTCTTTTCTTGAAATTTTTATGTTTCTTTTAGTTTCTTTTATTTTCATCGCACCTGTCTTTTTTTCATTTTTCTTTCACACATCTTTTTCATACTCATTTTTTCCTATGCACCCCTACAATATCCAACCTCAACTCAGGCGATTAAGTTTAGGTACACAATGTCCAGAAAGGAATAGGGACAATATAGTTTAATTATCAGTGAAACGAGAAGGTGGAATCAGTGTAATCAACAAAAATGGTTCAATTAGGCTTAAATTTTTGGATCAAAGGATTCATATTTCATGTGGAGAGGCATTTAGGCTTGAGTGGACTAAAAACCAAAATGTCCTATGATCATCTCCTATTGGACTATCTTGAACCATAGGTAAGAGCAACCGGGCAAGTTTTAGATTCAGACACACCAAGAACTAAGTAACGCCTTACACACACTCACACAGGGTCATACTGCTAGGAACTATTTATCCAGTTATACAATTATTTGACCTATTTGTTTTATTCCTAATTCTAATGCCTTTATCAGATTAATAGTTTGCTCACAAACATCACACAGTCAGCAAAATTTTAAGGAGGGGCATCACTTTTTTAGTACAATTATTTAAAGATAAGACAATTTCAGCATAACCATTTAAAACACATCTACTGCCACAAGTATAAATTTTCCTCCTATTCCAGTTATTCATACACACACAACAAAACTAATAGAAAAATAACAACAAAACAAAAAAATCCCAATTTTCAGACATTTTAGATTGTGGCCTTGGGCTTCGAAACATGGCAAATATAACTCATAGTGACCTTGTTACACCCCACACCTCCAACTTAAATCCTATGCACTATCCCCAGTGAATCTTAAAATATAATCCAAGGGATCAGGAGCATACTTGGACGGTTAAGGTGCTGGCTCATATTGCATCATCACGTGGGGCCTGACATTGGGTTCCACCATCATCAACAAGAGTCCCATCTACTGCCAAGACTGTCTCCACAATAGTGGCACCACTTATGGCTTGTGCACTCAGTGGTATATCAATCATCGGGGCTACATCACTACCCCCTTAGCATCAATACTCGTCGAGTTTGAGCTATCAGCTCTAGCTTGTATCTCTCGAACCCTCACCTATTAGTCCAGTTCAGTCTGCAAGCTATCGTTCTTTTCTTTCTTTATGGGTTCTCTTTTTGAACTCTGGTGCTTCTTTTTCTTTCTCTATCTTATACCTTTCTCCTCTAGTTTTAGAATCTCCTAGATGTTTTTAATATGTATTTCAAGCTCAACCTCTAGAACAACGAGTGCTAGGATGAATGGCCTATCATATAGATCACTTACCATTTTCTTGATCTCGACCACCTCTGTTTTAACCTTAGCAATAGTTAAGATTTGCTCGCTTCCTAACTACCGGGTCATCCGTTTATCAAATTCATCTAATCTCCCATACACCTATCTATCTTGGACCTCTAGCTTAGTACCAACCCATGGCTTCACACCCCCTTCCATATACTGGACCTTTGTCTTCATCATGGATAATATCATCATTGACTCATCCAACATGGCTTGTCAAATAACTATCAAGCCAGCCAAAATTAATCTAGGTTAAGGTAGTATAGATTACATAGGAGAAAAAGCATTAGATGTACCTGATGCATCGGATATTTGTGGCTTAATCTATAGAGTTATCATATCTGGCCTCATAGCCTCAGTATGGCCACTCTATCTAAACATCTCAGCTATAATATCATCTTCTCGCCTTACTTGCTTGGCCATGGGGTTTTTAATATCCCAAATTAACCTCAGGTCTGTGATGTTTGTACGCTCTACGAGATGGTTAATCCCTGGAAGTTTCGGCACCCCTAAAGCCAAACATATCTGAGTAATCATGAATAGATAAACTTGAAATAGCTTTGCTCGTGCCACATGAATCAAAATTAGCACAGACATAGTCTATGTCGAGCTAAATTCTATACCACCTTGGCTTTGAAATTTAGAGTGTGCTTTTCGATCTTCTATGAGCACACCCCTGGACCTCCTACCACCCAAACTGCATATTCACCATTTAGTGCAATCATATTCAAGATCCATCAAAAATTTGTCATTTTGTCATCCGACCACAGTAGCTTAAATGTAATCTTCCATATTTCATATATGCAATAATTTATCTCAATTGTGTTTATCGATTGTTGGAAGCTCAATCCATTCAAGAACCGTGAGATGTCAGTGGGGATATGTTGACCTGCACACCCCAAATGGTCAATGATATAATAGGATCTCTACCTCTCCATAAGTTTCCCAACAGATAAAGCTTATGCAACTCTCCCTTATATACCGCAAAAAAGTCTCACACTAATGTAGGACTATATTTCCTACACGGTGTAGTCATCCACTAAAAACTATACTGCCTGAATCAAGCCTTAAATTAGGGAATCTCGGACATCACTGTGGAGGTCAATCTCCTCTAAAGATAAAGACTTCTTTTGATCCTTCCATTCGGGAGTCTATGTAAGACCCCACAAAAACCTAAGCTCAACTCAGTCTTTTAAGCTTGCTAAGGGGTCCCAGACTTAGAAAAATTCTGGCTAAGTATTCAGACTTAATATTATTTTGGCAATCGAAAGTTGGAAACTATATTTCATGACTCTTAAGACCTTAAAGTATCAATCTTTAGGTTGAACCATGATCAGGAATATCAGTAGGTGTTCCCACATGAGTTTTTGATTTTTCGAACCTCGTTTGACACATGTTAGGGAACCCAAAATTGTTTATCAATGCGATCTCGATGCGGCACATCATCCATTGCATTGATTAATATTTTTGTTGGCTCCCAGTGGCAAATTCCAGCGAACCAATACAAACTTGATACGGTGTGTTGGCCATTGCATCGATGCCAACGATGTGGTACATCGGTCTACGCGTCGATAGTTTGGTTTTCGGTCATTAAAATCCATGTCTCTAGGGGATTAAGGTATTTTTCCCACACCTATCAGCCCCAAAACACGAGAATAAGACCCTTTATAGGCTAAATCCATTCACTATTCTCAAATTTCTCAATAACAAAAACCTTAGGTGATTTAATTTCAAAGCCAAGGCTCAAGATTTCACCGTCAATCTTCAAGAATTTAACAACCAAGGTATGTGAAGTGTTCATCCAAGGGTTTATTCCACCCTTGGAGTCCAAGAAACCTTTTTTAAACTTCAAGTAGATGGATTTCATGATTTCCATGATTTGGAATTAAAGTGTAATCTTGAATGTTATTTAAGTGGGTTTTCTATTTCGTGATTTATTACAAGATTGATGTAGAATTTTTTTATATGTGTGATTTATCATGTGAATTCATGTTGAAACCCATGGAATTGTGAATTTGGAAATTGAATCATGATGATCACATATTGTTAGCATTATATGCATATACTATTCCATCCAAGTGTTTGATGAATTGCTCATGTGAATGTAATAATAAGATTATATCATGCTAGTATGTACACTATTTCAATCCTTACAGGTGTTTGAGAATATGCCACTATAGATGCATTATGAACAACTGTGCCCTTTTATGCTATGCTTTACAAGATCATGTGAAGATTTACTTTTAATGCTATCGAGTCCTGGGATATTTATACCTGAAAATTTAGTTGTTTACCTAGAGCCAATGTTAGTTACAGAATAATTTTAGTCATGTTACGATCAGTAGTACTCTTAGTCAGTTACAGGACTCAGGAGAACTCAGTAGATTCGGTATTAGTCCCTTCTAGTTAAGTATTCAATTTAGACCTTAGTAAACTCATTCAACTAATAGAATTTAGTAGTATTCAATCAGTCAATGAAACTTAGTAAAAATCAGTAACAGTTCAGTGAAGCCTAGTATCAACTAGGAAATCATTTTAGTGTTTATTCAATTGGTAGTAGGATTCAGCACCGAGCGAACCTAGGGATGGGGGCATTCCTGTCAGTAGAGGGTTTGACCCTTAGTAGAAATCTCTACATTACAGAACTACGTAGCCAGCATAGGTTGAGATATCTTCCTGGCAGGCTAGGTTTGATACATCTCATTCGAGTTTTCCTACCAGCGAGGGTTGAAAAAGAGCTTCTTATCAGAGGGTTAACTCATAGCTTATCTTTACCCATGGCACGGTACTGACACCCTTCCAACCGAGGTTATAGGTTGGACCCCAATCTATTTAGAAAGAGGTATGTCAGTTAGATGATTACCTTCCACAGTCTCAGTTTCAGTTTCTATCTCAGAATAGAACTCAATTCAGTTCTATAGATTCAGGACTGTCAGATATAGTTTCTCAGTGTAGTTCCACAGAATCAATACTGTTAGATATAGTCACTCAGTTTTCAGCTACACAGTATCAATAAACTCAAATATTAGTAAATCAGTAATTTAGAACTCAGTATCCAGTGTTATCACGATCTCAGTTACAATATACGTATTCATTCATGTAATATCATTCAGTTATATTCATGTCATTTAGTTACTATTGTTCATGCATATGAACCCATGCATTTTTAGACTACCTCACTTAGCATACCAGTACATTTAAAGTATTGACTCATACTTTTATCTTGCTCTATGATATCATAGGTTCAGACACATGGGCTCCCGAGCACCCTTAGTAGTTCAGATATTTAGCAGTCAGAGTTAGTGGTGAGTCCACATAGTTTGAGGACATGATAATTTTCTTTAATATTTCTATTTATCAGTACATTCTTTAGTAGTTGGAGTTAGCTGGGGACTTGTCCCATCAACTCCGTGATTTAGACAGTAGAGGCTTTTCAAACTAGAGTATTTTTAAACAGATGTTTTAGTTTTGGTATTCTTATACCTTATTTAGTTTTTATTTTAGTATTGGACCTGATGGCAAGTTTTTGCCAAATTTCTGCATATTTGTAGTATCACTATTTAGTTACTGCAGCAGATACCATTCATGGGTTAGCTTGGGGTCCTTTGGGATTATGAGCACCGTATAGCATCTGGGGTACAGACTCAGGGCGTTACCAACTTGGTATCAGAGCGTAAGGTTCAATAGAGTCCAAGGAAGTCTGAAAGCCACATCTAATAGAGTCATGTGTATGGGTGTGTAGTGCACTACACTTATGGACAGGAGGCTATGGGATGTTTTAGAAAAAGTTTCCCTTCTTTTAATGCTCATATCGTGCGAGTGGGCATGAGCTTCAATTAAACTTTCTATCTAATCCAAGTTTTCCTTCTATTTATAGAATATGCCTCCAAAGAGGACTAAGGGAAGAGGAATAAGAGACTAGCCAGAACCCTAGCCCATCCAGACAGATCCTCTAGAGGAACATGTCACCCACATTGAGTTTAGAGTACCTTTTACCACCCTAGATCAATCTATGGCATTCTAGAATGAAACTTCAGCTACTGCCAGGATTTAAGATTTCACTCGAATGAACAGTCTATCCTTTAATGGGTCTAAATCTGATGAGGACCCTCAGGAATGTCTTGATCAGGTGCAGAAAGTTACAGATATTATGGGAGTGACTGCTATTGAGAGTGCTGAGTTGTCGTATATAAGTTATAGGGTGTGACACACTCATGGTTTAAAATGTTAAAAGCAGAAAGGGCCACAGATTCATAGCCATAGAATGGGAAGAGTTTGCTATTGCTTTTCTGGATAGGTTCTTCCCGCTAAATTTAATGGAAGTAAAGGTTTTGGAGTTTATAAATCTAAAGCAGGGCAACCTGATAGTACAAGAGTATTCTCTTAAGTTTACTCAATTTTCCAGATATGCCCCACATGTAGTAGAAAATAGCATATCTAAGATGAGTAAGTTTGTGTCTGGGCTATCTAGCAGTGTGGTCAAGGAGTGTAGGACCACAATATTAATTAAGGAGATGGACATATCCAGGCTCATAGTCTATGCTCAGCAGATAGAGAAGGCCAAGAATAAAGAGAAGAAGAGGAAGAATAGGTAGTTTCAACTTCACTCAGCCTAAGTCAGAGGGTGGGAATCATTATCAGTTCCACCTAAAATCCTTAGTTCCCACTCCATCTTCAGCCAGTACTCCTGTGATGAAATTTAGAGATGACAACACAGATAGGGCGTCAGGCCCTAAACCCCAGGGTAGTGTTAGTAGTGCTTGAACCAATCTACTTTGTTAGAAGTGTGGTAGAAATCACCAGGGTATCTACAGAGCTGGAAGTGATATGTGTTTCGGATGTGGAAAGTGAGGCCATAGTGTTAGATAGTGGCCTCATGTGGATTTGCAGAGTCAGCATTATCGTCCCCTAGCTCACTGATCACCCGAATAAGCAGGGTGCCTCATCCAGTGCCACCAGTGGGTAGCACCCAAATAGACTCTATGTACTCCAGTTCTGACAGGATCAAGAAAATTCTCCTGATGCGGTCATTGGTACATTACAAGTTTATCATTTAGATGTTTATGCTTTGGTAGATCCAGGAGCTTCTTTGTCCTTTGTTACTCCTTATATAGCTGTTGACTATAGAGTCAGTCCTAAAATCCTAGCATAGCCTTTCTCAGCGTCTAACCCAATGGGTAAATCTATCAAAGCTCAGTAGGAATACAGGAATTATCCGGTTATGATATCTCAAAAAGTCACTTCAGTAGATTTAGTCGAATTAGAAATGATCGATTTTGATGTCATTCTCGACATGGATTAGATTTATTCCTACTATGCCTCAGTCGACTACAGAAACAGAATTGTCCAGTTTCAATTTCTGAATGAACCCATCCTAGAGAAGGGGGTAGTATTTCAGCACTTAGGGGCCAGCTTGTTTCTTACCTAAGGGCAAGGAAAATGATATCTAAGGGATATTTCTACCATCTCATTTAAGTTCAGGCCTCTAGTTTAGAACCCCCTAATCTTGAATTAGTGTCAGTTGCATATGAATTCCCAGATGTGTTTCCTAAAGATCTCCCCGGAGTTTCTCCCAAAAGGAAAATTGATTTTGGAATCGATCTTCTTCCAAAAAATCAGCCCATATCTATTCCGTCATTCAAAATGGCACATACAAAACTCAGAGAATTAAAAGAACAATTGAAAGATCTCCAAGATAAGGGATTCATCAAACCTAGTGCGTCCCTGTGGGGCGCACCAATTTTATTCATGTATAAGAAAGTCGGTTCTGTTACAATGTGTATTGACTACCGTTAGCAAAATAAAGTCACGGTAAAGAACAACAATCCACTTCCCAGAATCAATGACTTGTTTGACCAACTTTAGGGTGCCAGTTACTCCTCCAAGATAGTCCTCAAATTGGGCTATCATCAGCTCAAAGTCAGAGAATGTGACATCCCAAAAATAGCCTTTAAAACTTGGTATGGTCACTTTAAATTCTAAAAGATAAACCTCAGATCAGGCTATCATCTGCTCAGAGTCAGACAATGTGACATCCCAAAAATATCCTTCAGAACTTGGTATGGTCATTTTTAATTCTTAGTTATATCCTTTGATCATACCAATTCCCCTACAGCCTTCATGGACTTGATGAACAATGTGTTTAAGTAGTACTTGGATATGTTCGTCATAGTCTTCGTAGATGACATTCTTGTCTACTCCTGTAGTGAGTATGATCATGCAGACCATCTCAGAATAGTACTGCAGACTCTAAGAAATCATTAGTTATTTTCCAAATTCAGTAAGTGCGAATTTTTGCTAACGCCAGTAGCTTTCCATGTCCATACCATTTCTGGTAATGGCATTAGAATTGATCCCCAAAAAACCAAAGCAGTAAGACACTAGCCTAGACCCATCTCTCTATAAGATATCAGGAGTTTCTTGGGCTTGGTTGACTATTACCAAAGGTTTGTTAAGGGATTTTCATCTATTGCATCCCCTATGTCTAGCTTGACTCAGAAGAAATTTAAATTCCAGTGTTTAGATTCTTATGAAAAGAGTTTTTAGAAGTTGAAGACGTAACTCATTACAGCTCCAATTTTAACCCTACAAGATGGTTCAGATGGGTTTGTAGAATATTGTGATACCTCCAGAGTTGGTTTGGGATGTGTTTTGATGCATAGAGGTAAGACCCATAAAAAGAACTATCCTACTCATAATCTTGAGTTAGCAGTAGTAGTTTTTGCCTTAAAGATTTGGAGGCACTATTTTTATGGGGTGCACGTTGATGTGTTCACTGACCATAAGAGCCTACAATATGTGGTCTCTTTGAAATATCTAAACCACCATTAGAGAATTTGGTTGAAGTTGTTAAAAGACTACAACATCATTCGGGTAAAGCCAATGTTGTGGATGATGCTCTCAGTAGGATTTCTATGGGTAGTGTTTCTGATGTAGAGGATGGTAAGAAGAAGTTAGCTTAGGAAGTTCATCATCTTTCCCGACTAGGTATTCGCTTAGTCAATTCGACAGAAGGTAGTGTATGGGTGAAGAGTAGTTAAGAATCATCCTTGGTTTCTGAGGTAAAGGAAAAGCAGGGTAGGGATCCCAGTCTATTCAAGTTGAAGGAATCAGTCAGAGATCAGAAAGTAGAGGTCTTCTCACAAGGGGAGATGGTGTTTTCCATTGTTAGGGTCAGATATATATGTTAGATGTATACGACTTGAGACAGCGAATTCTTGCAGAAGCGCATGGTGCATTCTACTAAGATGTATCGTGATATGTAGAAGATCTATTGGTGGATTAGGATGAAGAGATACATTACAGAGTTTTTGGCTAAGTGTTCAACATGTCAGCAGGTTGATCGAGCATCAGATGCCAAGTAGGTCCATACAGGAGTTTAGTATTCCCAGCTGGAAATGGGAAGAAGTGAACATGGACTTTGTGATGAGTTTGCCTCGTACTCATTGCCAGCATGATTTAGTTTGGGTTATTATAGATAGGATGAACAAATAAGCTCATTTCCTACCAGTCCATACCTCTTATTCATCCAACAATTATGCCAAACTCTATATCAAGGAGCTGGTCAGATTACACAGTGCTCCATTGTCCATTATCTTAGATAGAGGTACCCAGTTCACCTCTTATTTCTGGAAGGCATTCAAAAAGGGCCTTGGTACCCGAGTTCACCTCATTACGGCCTTTCATCCTTAGATAGATGTTCAAGCATAAAAGACCATTTAGACTATAGAAGATATGCTACAAGCGTGTGCGATAGTCTTTAATGGCACTTAGGATAACCACTTGTCTTTGATTGAATTCGCATATAACAACAACTATCATTCCAGCATTCAGATAGCTTCATTTGAGGTGCTTTATGGGAGGAGGTATAGATATCCCATTGGTTAGTTTCAAGTGGGTAAGGCCATAGTAGTAAGCCCTGACTTGGTATTTGATACCCTAGAGAAAATTCAATTAATCAGGGAAAGGCTTAAGACATCTCAAAGCCAACAAAAATCATACATAAATGTGTGCAGAAAGGATCTCGAGTTCGAGATTGGTTATTTTCTTTATTTGAAAATCTATCCTATGGAAGGAGTAAAGAGGTTTGTCAAAAAGGGGAAAATCAGTACCCAATATATTGATCCTTACTAAATTCTCAGCCATTTTAGAAAGGTAACTTACGAGCTTGAGTTTCCTTCATACTTAGCTTCAGTGTATCCAGGTTTCCATGTCTCCTTGCTTAAGAAATGCATAGGTGAACCAACACTCGTAGTTCCTATGGAGGGCATAGATATCCAGAACAGACTCTCTTATGAAGAGATCCCAGTCAAAATCCTTGACTATCAGATTCGCACACTGAGGAACAAAGAAGTCCCTATAGTCAAAGTACTTTGGCGGAATCAGTGAGGGAGATACTTAGAAAGCAGAAGCATACATACAGACCAAGTATCCTTACCTCTTATTCATAAGTATTAGTAGGCATATTTTGTTCATGTCAAGATTAGGGTAAGAGTCGTAAGAGTTGGGTACGACTCGAATAACAGAGTCATAAGATAGACAAACGAAGATTGATGTTGCGCGTCCTCCTGGGAAGTTATAAGGTTAACTTAGGACTCGTTACCAATATTCGTAAGCTAACCAAAAAAAATTTCTTTTATGCTTATCTACCAGTCTTTATGGCTTCAAGTTACGAGTCGAAGGGGTTGGATACGACTCACGTAGGAGAGTCGTACCCATATCATAACCTTCACTCAGCTATACCTTTATGTTATCAGTGGTTATGAGTCATGTCATGTCTTATTACTTATAGGTATGAGTCATATAGATTCTCACATCCACTGAAACATTAGGATTTAGCTTAAGAGTTAAGTCCAATACACAATCCCTAATTTACCTTTCCATTGTACAACATTTCCACCCATATCAGTCATTCAACAAATTACAAATTCATTCTCAATTCCTATTTCAAACACAATTCAAAAGAACTAGGGTTCACATATTCATACACAAGTATATTCAACTCAAAGCAAGTCTAAAAGCTTAAATCACTTTTAATTTATTCTTCAAATTTAACGCATTTGAGTTCAAAAGAATACTTGAGTTGGTTTGATTATAGGTTCCTTTGATGTCACCACCGTTCTACCAAAAATTCTTATGAAGTTAGTGAAATTTGAGAGAACCCAAAGATCAAGTGCATTTTTC
Organism: Capsicum annuum; assembly: GCF_002878395.1. NCBI lineage: Eukaryota > Viridiplantae > Streptophyta > Magnoliopsida > Solanales > Solanaceae > Capsicum > Capsicum annuum. Next base: position 18,564,857 of record NC_061114.1, on the reverse strand, counting down.
AAAGTGAAATCATGCGTTTAGAGCTTTAAAAGAATCAATGGAGATATTTTGTGTTTGGTAGTGTGAGGTACCCAAATTGGGTGCCCTTTCTTTTAAATCAGTAGATTGTCCCAGGTTAACCCGCGACCCTTGACCTAGTAAAATTGGTTATGAGTCACGTGTACAACTCTTAGCCAAATCTTATAGTACGACTCGTAGCCAAAGCTTACAGGTTTTTTCCTACCTTGCAAAGACTAAAAATTTCTTACCTAGTTTTAGAGTCGATACGACTCAGTGTGATGACTCATACCGTGAGGTTACAACTCATTCTAAGAGTCGTAAAGACTCAAAAAATCTATGTCTGGAATTGACTCAACTCCCAGCTCCTTAAGACTTCTTCTAACGAGTCATCGTATTAAGGTACGACTCCTGAAGAGTTTGTATGACCTTGTTTTCTAGAATTTCTTGCTCTTTTTTTCAATCTTTAATTCTGCACACTGAACACACTTATTACCCTATAAATTCTTAAGTACAAAAACATGGGTTCCTACCACGCAACACTTGATTTAACATCGTAGAACGGCGAGGCTAAGTTGGATACTCAGATTTCATCAACTAGACTCATAGGTTGCCTCCCATGTACCGCTTGATTGAACATCGTGGCATGATGTAATTGCCTTGGTTACCCAGACTTCACTAAGGTCCATCTCAAAGATCACACTTATTTCTTCATTCTTACCTATATAATGCTTAACTCTCTGCCCATTCACCTTGAACGGGGCTTCACCATAACTCTTTAATTCCAAAGCATCAGATGGATAAACCTTTATCACTGTAAAGGGTACAAACCACCTAGATTTCAACATACCTGGAAACAAGCAAATTCGAGAGTTATAAAGCAATAACTGGTCACATATTTTAAATATCCTCAATCTTGCGATCATGATACAGTTTCATCTTTTCATTGTTAAGTGCAGATTCATACGCCCAGAGTCAGAATTCATCCAACTCTTTTATCTTATTCATCCTTGACTTAGTTGCATCCTGCCACTCAAAATTCAGCTTTTACAACACCCATACTGCTTTATGTTCAAACTTAAAAGGTAAGTGACAAGTTTTGCCATGCACTAGATGATAAGGTGAAGCACCAATGGGAGTTTTGAAATATGTGCCATAAGCCCATAATACATCATCTAATCTTCTTAACCAATTAGTCCTATTGGAATTTACTGTCTTTGTCAAGATGGACTTGATTTCTCTATTGGACACCTCAACCTATCCACTAGTCTATGGATGATAAGGTGCTGCCACCTTGTGTTTCACTACATACTTCTCAAATACACTATTGAATAGACGATTACAAAAATATGACCCACCATAAGAAATGATAGACCGTGGGGTGCCAAATTAAGAAAAGATATGTTGTTTTAAGAATGCAGTGACACTACGTGCTTCATTATTGGGAAGCACAACTACTTCCACCAATTTAGAAACATAATCCAAAGCTAGAAGAATATACTTCATGCCAAACAAACTCATGAAAGGTCTCATGAAATACACACCCTATACATTAAACAATTTTAATTCAAGAATAGGTATCATAGAAAGTTCTTGTCATCTAGAGATGTTACCTTGACGTTGACATTGATCACAAGATGAAGCAAAATCCTGTGCATCTTTGTAAATTGTTGGCCAATAATACCCATATTGGAGGATCTTATGGCTTGTGTAGGTCCCTCCATAATGACCCCCAACTGGTGAAGAATGACAAGACTTAAGTACACTCATCATCTCCATCACAGGTATACACCTACGAATAATTCCATCTACACAAATTTTTAAGAAAGAAGGATCATCCTAGAAAACTTTCCTTACCTCATGCATAAACTTCTTTCTTTGCTGGAAGAAAAAGTCTTCTGGGAATAGATCACTTGTTAGATAATTTACAAATTCTTCAAACCATGGAATTAGATCTTGGGACGTTGTCAATAATTACCCATCTGGAAAATTGTTGTCAATCTTAAGACCATCTCTAATTTTCTGCATAGCCTCCTCCTCAAGTCTAGACAAATGATCCAAACCTGATTCTCTGTGCCAAGTTTATCCTTGACCACAAAATCAAACTCTTGCAGCACGAGTACCCACCAAATGAGCCTAAGTTTTCCATCTTTTTTAGACATTAGGTGCCTCAATGTTTCATGATCAATGTGCACAAACACCTTCATGTCTATCAAATATGACCTAAATTTTTCAAAGGGAAAAACCACTGCCAACAACTCTTGTTCTGTGATAGTGTAGTTCTTTTAAGAAAGATTTAGTGCCTTAATAGTGTAGTAGATAGGATGAGGGATATTTTTTTTCTTTCACCTAGTACAACCTCTAATTCCAATCCACTTGCATCACACATAATCTCAAATGGAAAGGACCAATCTGGGGACACGATAATAGGAGCAGTCATTGACTTCTCTTTCAGATATTAAAAATCCTTCAAGTATACTTCAGTAAATTCAAATTTCACCTCTTTCTTAAGAAGCCTACAAAGAGGGTTGGCAATCTTTGAGAAATCAGTGATGGATCACCTATAAAATCTAGTATATCCCAAAAAGCTACGACACCCTTCATAAAATTTGGTGGAGGTAATTTCTCAATCAGTTCAATCTTCAATCTATCTACCTCAATACCCTTTTTTGAATTTTTTTTGTCCAAGCACTATACTTTTCTTAACCATAAAATGGAAATTTTGCCAATTAAGTACCAAGTTGCATTCTTCACAACTTTGAAGAGCATTTGCCAAGTAAACTAAGTAGTCATCAAAAAAATCACCAATGACTGAGAAATCATCGATAAACACTTTGATGGTGTATTTTCCCAAATCAGAGAAGATTATCATCATGCATCTCTAAAATATGGCTGGAGCATTGCATAACCTAAATGGAATACATCTAAGGATAGGTGAAGGACATTTTCCCATGGTCCTTAAGTGCAATGGCGATTTGATTGTAGCCCGAGTACCCATCTAAAAAATAGTACCATCCTCTTCCTACAAGTCTATTAGTCCATGAAGCGTATTGGAAAATGGTCCTTCTAAGTCCATGAATTCAATTTCTTATAATCCATACACACTCTCCATCTAGTGACTGGAGTCACCGACACTAGCTTATTCATCTCATTAAACATAATAGTAATACCGCAATTCTTTAGAACACATTATACCGCCCTGACCCACTTACTATCAGCAATGGGATGCACTACAATAGTGTTCAACCACTTGATAATATATTTATTCACCACCTCCAAAACAGGAGGATTTAGTTGATACTGATGTTCTATATTTGGGATAAAATCTAGCTCAAGTTAAATTTTATGAGTATAAAGACCAGGGGGATACCTACAATATCTATCATGGACAAATTGATAGCCCTCTTGAATCTCTATATAACTGATAATAAATCTTCCACTTTTGTCTCCATCAAGTCCGCTACAATAATAACCAGTCAAGTATTTTTGGCCCCCAAAAAAGCATATCTCAAATAAGAAGAAAGGTCCTTCAGCTCTAAAAAAGGTGGCTCCTGAATAGAAGGGTGAATAGGTGGAGTGGTTCTATTTTTATGATCCAAATCAAGATTTTTTGGTGCATAAGTATAAGAACCACTCCCATAAAGTTCACACAACATCTCATCATAGTCATCAATACCATTTCTATCAAAGTTCATCATCACAACTGCCAAAGCTTCCACACCCAATCTTTCTTCAATAGGAATAGCATCAGAAGCATCATCCCAAATGGTCTCTGAATCAATATTATAGAATGAATCCATCTCTTTATCATACACATCAGTCACAAGTATCACTCTCAACTCATCTAGATACTTCATAGATTTGCATACATTGAACATCATTTTTTCATCATTGAGTCTCAGTATCAGATATCATAGATCCAAATCAATCAGCATAGCCAAGAATGGTCTTCCCAAAACCATTAGAACTTGAAATTACACTTCAAAGTCCAATATCACAAAATCAGTGGGAAGGATAAAAGTAGCCACCTTTACTAATATGTCATATAGAATACTAACTGGCTTCTTCACCGTTTGACCGGCTATCACTAGTATCATGGTTGTTGGTTTGGGAGCTCCCAACTCCAACTTTTTGACTACTTCTAAGGGCATGAGGTTGATATTAGCACCCAAATCACATCATGTCCAAGTGAAACTAATAGATCTAATAGTGCAAGGAATGGTGAAAGCACCAGGATCCTCCTTCTTCTCTACCAGAGATCTAGTTACTACAGCACTGCAATCATGAATATTATAGATTAGCTCATAAATAACTGACCTCTTCTTAGTGATTAGATCCTTTATGAATTTTGCATATCCTGGAAATTGTTCTAATGCCTCTAGAAGTAGTATTTTTACTGATAGCTTCTTCAACATAGATAGAATTTTCTAATACTTACCCATTTCTTGATACTTTTTTTACCTTTGAAGAAAAGGAGGGAGAGGTCTCGAGATGGTCTTTAACATGGCCTCCTCAACCTTTTTCTTTTATTTTATCTTGCTTGCTACTGCTCTTTACATCAATAGGATCATCTTCATTCTTTTGCTCATCTATAATGGGTACAAGTGGGTCTGTGGTAGTTTTACTACTCTAAGTAGTAAAGGCATGGCAGTGACTATCATTCTTTGAATTAACAACAGTGTTACTTGGGAGAGTGCAAGGCTACCTCTAATTTATTGTGGCTGACATCTGACCAAATTGTTGCTCTAATTATTTGATTGTTGTAGCATGTGATTCAACTTTTTGGTTTTGTCCTGATTAGTCTGCCTTAATTTTCTTAAGACAACTTTCTTGACTTTTTTGTCCTTTGAATAATTTTGAAAAAAGTGCCACCATTTTTTATTTTTAATCATGACCACCTGGTGGAACATACCTATCACTCTTCTCCTTGTAATCATTTTTCTGCCAATATTCACCATCTCTCTCTCTACTTTTATCTCTATATCTACCATTGTAATAGTTACGAGCTTGATTTACTTTCCCTTTGACTCGAAAACTCGCTAACTATCAATCAAGATACTCTTCTTCCTCATTAGATTCAGCCTCAAAAGTCTTAAAAGTATAACCTTGTGCCCTAACTGCATTTACTTTCTTAGTACTCACTATTGTGAATTGCTTCATAAGAAGCCTAATGTCTATCCGAAGTTGAGCAATTTCTTGTGATACAAAATCATGATACATTCTATAATCACGAACTGCTCTAATAGAATATGAACCTACACTATGCTCATCATTTCGAGTATGACATCCTTGATTGGTCACAAAAATATCATCTAGCATCTCTTGCTCAGCTTCCCTTTAAAAATACATAAATACACCTCCCCAAATAGTACATGCCATTGTTTTCAAACTAATATCCAGTTATCTATAGAAGATTTCTAATAGATTGGATGTTGTGATTCTGTGATTAGGTACCATGCTCAACTTTATTTGAATTAAAACCACACCTCATACATGGATTCTATGGGTAGCTTTCTGAAATTATAAATTTTATATTTCAACTATAGCATCTTTGCAGTAGGGGAAAATCTATTCAAAAATTATCTCTGGAACTCATACCAAGTAGTGATTGACTCTCTCAAAAGTTACCCTAACCATAGTAATGCTTCTACAATCAGCGAAAATGGGAACAACCTCAACCTCAAAGCTTCCTAGTCCACCTCCAAAATAGTATATGAATTGAAAATCCCAGTAAAGTTAGTAAGATGTAGGTTTGCATCATCAGTCGTTACCCCTAAAACCAAACCCTTTTAGTTCAAAAATTGGATCATAGCACTAGTAATGTCAAACATCACATTGAGGGGTAGAGTTGGAGGAATGATTACTTAGATAGTTGCAGATACTAATATATAGGAATAATTGGAGCTCTTTCTCTCTCAACTCTATCACGATGCTCACCCACTTGCTTGGCCTGACTAGTTTTCATTATTAAGCTCTCCCATCCTCTTCCAATCAAGCCTACTCTTTTACCAGTAAGTACTCTATTTATCTATCTGCAATATTCTATGGATAACCGGGAGCATGTGGAAGTATCGTATTAGTATCAACAGGTGGAGGCGGGGGATAATTTGAGGGTGTCGAACCCCGGCAGGAACACCACCACAAACTTTCTCTAATATCTTTCGTAGTGTTTGAAGAATTCTTTCAGGCTCTGGATCAAAAGGGAGCAAGGGATTGACTTTACTTTGAGTGTTTTCCATACACAAACGTATACCATATAAAGAGAGAATATAAACTAGCGAACTTCACCAAATTCAATCAATAATTCACACTGTGCTTTCCGATAATAATGCCAAAATTTGATGTCGTCCAAAACTCACCTTCAAAGAAGTTTGCTACGATCGATGCCAAATATAGTAACCTAACTAGGTTGGGGTTGAACCTACAGGGAAAACGTTGACCAGTTGCTCAATTTTCTGAAATCCATGAGTAGTGCTAAAAAGTAAATGGGGGAATTTAAAAGTAATCAGCAAGTAGTAACCAAACTTGAATGCATTGAGTTTGTAAACTATAGAAGACGAACACTAGGATTGTGTTTCCCCTAGCTTCTAAACTCCCTAAAATTATCGTGTTCAATAAATGTATATTGCTGCTCTTCATGTAAAGTCAACAAGCTACGTATTATCAACTGGTCTTTGAACACATTGATAAATCGCACCCTGTACCTTGTGAGTCTCAAGGCATCTCCTTATTGCTCCTTGTCTATTACTTTAGTTCAACTCTTACCTTTTAAGTCTCAAGTTGATTAGATGAGATGGCAGAATAATAAAATGGTTGTGAATTTCAAATTACTGTCTTAATCCCCTTTTTCCAATCTCAAACTCCCTTGTGAGGACGTTCTCAAATAAAGGAAACCCTCAAGCTTCTATAGTAACACTGAGGTTAATAAATATGAAGAATATTACTATACATGCAACTACTTTAGAATAGATGAATCTTCCACTTCCTTTATATAGTTAATCTACCAGGGTTGCCACCACCATAGTCTAGGAAATTAGTCGGTCATGTTTATGCAACAATCAATCATAATCAATAAAGAAAGCATGTAATTAATTTCACAAAACTAAGAGAAAGAAAATCTTAAGTCTTCAATTGAATTAAAACCTAAATATCCCAAGAACAAAGTATCAATGATGAAAATAATGTAAAAGTGTGTAAGATAATGTCAAAGAATGTAAACTAATAACATAATATCCCTAAGGTATTTATAGTATCTCAAACTAACCTAGAAATCCTAATTAAAATGAAATAGGAAAAGTATAGTTAGAACAAGGTATGACTCTCTTCATCCACTCGTAAGGTCTTCTTACGAGTCATACTGTGCAAGTCGTATGCCTTCTAGTACCTAATCTTCTAGGCTTCAAATTTATGTTCTTCTTACGGCTTATCCTCACGAGTCGTATATTGAACATACAAGTCATGGTCTTAACTTATATCCACCTGGGACTTGATATTTTAATCTTTTGAACACTAGTCAGCTTACGATAAGTCCATACGAGTCATACTCTAACTTATAACTCATCTTCTTCTATGACTTAAATTTTGAATGGCTACTTGAGTTTCTGTCCTCTGTATGACTTCTTGTCCTGACCTATGTCAAAATATTATGGATCATACTCTATAGTAGTATCTTCTCTTTGCTTAACTTTTCTTCTTAGATTTTGACACTATTGTGCTTATGAATCAGCCTACAATCCATATGAAGCATTAATAACTAGTATTTTGACTCGTATCAACTGTGGACTTTATCTTTTTTAGTGGTGTTTCTTGAAATTTTATTCCAAGACTATTATTTTCCTTTTTTACCTTCAACAATAACAAAACCACATCATATCTACTAAAACAACCTATGTATAAGCATAAATTATTTGTTTTAAGCATTGACATTGTCATTTTTACATGGCGTATTAGCTGGTATTAGTATGGAGTTTGTGAAGGGCGAGCACAGAGAGGCCCGCAAGATGATCATATAGAGTGAGAGACCCAGCTACATCTACTTCAATATCATCTTTCACTTTGGAGCTAGTTAGAACATTTGCACAGCCCTTGTCCCACTTCTACAGTTGCGGCATCAGTATGGTTTTCGTATCCCATAAGTTTTTGCAGAGCTTAGTAGGGATTCAGAGTGATACCACCACCCAGTTAGAGAATATTGAGGTCTTGGTGGCATTGTTGTATGGGCAGATCTAGACTTGGGTCTGGATGACACTTGAGGTGGCAGACACTAGAATACAGGTGGTACATAAGGTTGTGATGTCATAGATTTGTGTTGAGGTGAATGCACATATAGATGCTTTTAAGGGTCGATGTTTATCCCAGTTTGGTGAGATTCAGGCACCCGATCTAAGTGAGATTATAAAGAAGGTAGCCACATTGTGGGCAGAGATACGCTCAGTTACTAAGAGCAATATTTTAGTCATCCACTAGTTGTACCCCCAATTTATCTGCCAACCCCTCCGAGAGGACAAAGATTCTTTGACTTGTTTGTAGATGATGATGAGATGGTACCCTTAGTTATGACTAAGAAAGGTAGAGAGGAGGTATTATAATATCCCAATATACCATTAACCAAGCCTTGAAATGGGCAACACATGATTCGAGGAAGAATGGCTTTGTTGATAGGTAGAGGTATGCTCAGATAGCTGCGTGTGCATCCTCTAGTAGTGCACCGTAACCACCACCGCCTCCTCCAGTAAATATACCCACACCTGGGGATGAGCATTACACAAAAACGTAGTGTGTCTCAGCTATTTCCTAATTCCCTAGCTTTACATTATTTTCATGCACTGGGAACAGTGTTCAGTCAATTAATTAGGGATGGGGTGTACCATAGATGCCGTAAGTTTTTGTTGTCATTCTTTATTTCTTATAGGATACAATATGATTGTAGAACCGGCAAGTCTAGGTTAAATATGTCTCATAATGTATTTTGCTTTTGTATAATATGGAGATTTTTGAGTCCCTAGGGAAGTTAACATGTTCTTTTGTTGATTTTAAGAAAAAATGACCCGTCTCCAAAATTTTGTTTTTAGATTCTGTGAATGTATATATGTGTGGCCATTGTGGATCTTTTTATGGCATTAGGACTAGGGACATGATAATCATTGCTAAAAATTGCATGAACCAAATAGATAGTAGCTTGTGACGTGACCATCCTCTATCAGTGTGTGAGATAGTACTTAGTTTTCTTTATGTATTGAATTCAAAACTTTCTTGGTTAGTATTCCCTAATTTGTAGGATAATCGGTTAGGAAAGGATTACTGGTCGTTTCTAATGATAGTCCACTTTTAGCCAAAATGACCTTCCATATGTGAATAAGTATCCTTTGATCCCTATGTTTTAGCCGGTATGCCTATTTTTCTTGTTACACCATTCACTTTTCTATTTGTGTTAGAATGAACCTATTTTGGCATTGTTCCTTCTTGGATATTATGCATCTCAACTCAGGCAAATCACATAAGTTGAGGATGGCTATCATAAAGGTGTGTAATGTCAAGTAGATACAAAGAAGGGTAAAATAAGAAAAAGGATAGTAAGGCTGGTGTGGTATGAAAATTAAAAAAAATGAAACAATAAAAAAATGAATAGAATAAAACCACACCCAACCTAACTGTACAATAAAAAAAGAGAAATAAGGGTGGAATAAAGTTAAAGTATGGACCCCAAAGTAAGAATAGCTCCAAGGATTATTGGCACTTGATATATACATATATATCATACCATCCCCAAGCATACATTACCAGCAGAATAAAGTCCTATAGTGATCCTTACTTGATTTTCTGAAAGCTAAGGCAAAGAAAATAAAGGCAAGCCTATGGTATTTGATGTGCATTAGTGGAATTTCTCTTATAAGTGTTAGTGTCTCTTCAGTGTCTTTGCATTGATATGCATGATTTCATATGAGTGAGTGGAACTTCTTTGTTGTGAGGACTCATGGATTGTATTACTAGTTGCTTACTTGTTTAGGTAATCTAATTTATTATGATATACATGGTTATTTATTTCTAATGTAATGCCATATCTTAATTCCATAGTGTAACATTGTTGTGCTTCATATATACACATAGTTGATTTAAAGTATTGAAATAGGAGGGGGTAATGTGTTTGAGCATAAAGTTTATAATTGACTGCCTTAGATAGCTTAGAGTTCTCCAAGTTAACCAATCTTTTTGTTGTGTTGTGTTGTGTTGTATTTTCGGAGGATATGAAAATATTATAAGTTGAGGGTGTTGATGTTCTATAGATTTATATATCTTTTGATGCTTAAAACAATGAAAATATATAATTTACTTAGGATAATTTGTTACGTATGATGTTTTTTGTGTTATGTTTTACAGGAAACCAGGTTTTGGATGCTAAACTGAAAAGAATGAAAATTGAAGTTTTGGTATACTTACCTGGGAACCTACACCCTGTAGGTAACACTTACAGGGCGTACGTGCCAAAGTTTGTGTCAAAAATTGGAAGTCCAGAGGCTTAGAAGTGTATAAAAGAAGACTATGTCACTTACATAGGGAATCAATGGTCCGTAGATACCACCTATGGTCCACAGGTAACAGATTAGGTTGCAGAAGAGAGAATTTCAAAGAGTTCAGGATCTGCTAGACATAGGACCACCTATGGTCTGTAGGTTCCATCTCCAATCTGTAGGTGCCACCCACGGCCCATAGGTGGCCACCGCCTTAGTTTTTCTTTTTCATTCGAGATTTGATTTTTAGGATTTCCTTGTATTCTATAAATATCCTTTTGATGTTTTTTAGTTATTTCATGAACTTTATATACTTACAAATTTATATTTGATTCCAAGATTTGATGTTGATCTTGGGATAAGTTTGTTCTTGATTTTGGTTGATAATTAAATTTGAGACTTTGGGTATTATTCATTAATAATTGTGATATTATTTGAATGCTTTCAATAATGAATTCCTTTGATTGTTTCACAACAATGAGCGTCTAAATCTCTTAACTAGGGTTGTGGTAACCTTAGTGGATTGACGAAGTAGGGGATGTGTAAAGCTATTCTAAATTGATATTCTTGTATGTATTGTGGTTATCTTCAGCTTAATAGATTTCTTAGCGGTTGTAAACATTAAGATCCCACCTAGCATATCACCACTTACTTCACAAGAGGAGTAGGGATTATGAAAAGATAATCACAATAGTAATTTCAAGATTAATTGTCGATCTAAGCTAATCAGTATCATCTATTTAAGACGGTTATCTATCATCTAATAATTTGAGACTCAAATGGTAAAATTAACTGGGATCTAGGATAAGGGTTAGTAATGTGACACCCTGAGACTTAGAAGGTAAAGGGTGAAATCCATTAATGAGTCCACAAAACAGTTGATGGTACATAACTTATCAGATTTTGCATGCTAGATATTGGGTTGGTTTAACAAACCATGATAAACTTACTAAGTTAAGAAGCCAGGGGAATCCATCTCTAGTGATCGATTCTGATTTATTACAACCAAAGTTGAGTTCTTTTACTTGTTCAAGATTACAACAACAAAACTCGTTATTTATTTTTAGTTTTGGAGGTAGAGTTCAGCAAGCTAGAGAGATAAATCCACATATTCTTTGTGGGATCTACCCCAACATTAGATGGGTTACTTTACTTTACAGTGACCTTTTTATCCTTTAATTGGAGGTGTATTTTGGGCACTGATAAAAATTTTGATACATGAAAGTGCTTGCACTACCCATAAGGATATGCAATGTGTTTATTATAGGATGATTATTAATATAGATATACCTGATTATGCTCGGGCCTGTGACCAATGCCAAAGACAGGGAAATATCTCATGTAACCATAATCTCCCCATGGCACCTATTCTTAAGCTTGAGTTGTTTGATGCATGGGGTATTAAATTCATGGGTACATTTGTGCATTCTCATGGTATGAAGGACATATGGAGGGTTGAAGTGTCACCATATTTTTAAAAACATTTTCTTCCATTTCGTACTACATAAACTATCATTAGTGATGGTGGGTCCTATTTTACAATCGTCTATTCAATTCCCTACTTGAGAAATATGGTGAGGAACATAAGGTGGCAACATCTTACCATCCACAAACAAGTGGGAAGTTTAGGCCTCCAATCATAAGATCAAATCCATTTTGATGAAAACTGTGAGTGCCAACTAAACTACCTGGTCGAGAAATTTAGATGATGCACTTTGGGCCTACCAAACAGCTTATAAAACTCCCATAGGTGCCTCTCCTTATCAGCTTGTGTACGTTAAGCCATGCCACTTGTTGGTCGAACTTTATCAAGAGGTACTATAGGCATTAAAGAAGCTAAATTTTGAGTGGAGTGAGGTTGCACACTTGAGAATAGATAAGATGAATGAGTTGGATGAGTTTTAACTTCATCCTTATGAAAGTTCAGCCTTGTATAAGGAGAAAATAAAGTTGTACCGCAACAAGAAGATCTAGAAGAAGGTATTCCAATCCAGTGATGTGGTCTTGTTGTTTAATTTAAGACTTTGTTTGTTTCCTGGCAAGTTGAAGTCTAGGTGGTCTGGACCATTCATCGTGGTTAGAGTATTTCCACATAGTGTAATTAAACTAAAGTGAGATGTAGATCCCCCATTCAAGGTGAATGGTCATTGGATTTAGCATTACATAGGAAGCATAGAGAAGTTAAAAGTATGTGAGAATCTCAGCCTTGGTGAAATCTACGTAGCCAAGGAAGCTGAGTCGTGCTGCGACCTTAAATTAGGCACTGCATGAGAGGCAACCCATAGGCTTTTTTGTGAAGTTTAAATACCCAATATAGCTACATCATGCTACGACATTAAATAAAGCACTACTTGGGAGGCAAACCATGGTTTTAGTATTCACTTTGTTTCTGTTTTACAGGTTAAAAGCATGGACAAATACCAGGAGAATGGTAAAAATTTCAAAATTTTAGACAAGTCAAAGTAAGATGACCTATGACCTTACTACAGGGTCATAGGTCCAACCCATGAAGTGTAAGTTAACTCATGGAATCAGAAGAAATTTTTGGTGTCTGAAGATCCACCCACAACCCCTACCTACAACACCGTAGGTATAACCTACGACCCTATAGGTAGGATCATAGGAATAAGAGTAAAAAAGGGTTGTAGAACCTACTTACGGGACCCACCTACAGGCCTATACGTACTACCTATGGTTTGTAAGTAGGCTCATAGGTAGGATAAATATAGTGGGACATTTTTCTTTAAATTTTATGGGTTAGGTTCTTTAAACCTGACCTGATCCGACATGCCAATGTACATACAAGCTAAATCCAACCGTTTAATGCCCTAACTTCTTAAATTTAGGACTCTCATTTAAACTCAAACTCTTTATCTCCCTTCTAAAATTATAAAAGGTGAAGCTTACCCCACATTCCTTGCACATATGCATATAACAATGAGGAGTTAGGCTAATATCACTTTTTCATCTTCTTCTTCTATAATCTTCATTTAAGGTGAGATTTTCTTGGTTCTAATTCAGTTGAAAAGTTTTTCATGAGCTGTGAACTTGAGAGTGAACTTAGAATAACCTTTAACTTACTACAATCTCATGGTTCTTGCAATAGGAGCCCAAAAATTGTGAAAATGTGTTTGATGCATGATTGCTGAATTTAGAAGCTTGTGATCACTCTAAGAATATAATTAGCAGTTGACTAAGCTGAATAATGTGTGAAATACTTATGGAACTTGACTTGATACATGTCATGGTAATTAAATTTGGTCTAAAAATTGAAAAACTATCTATGTTGGATGGGAATTTTGGGAATTAAGTTAAAGTACCCTCAGCCTACACCCATGAAACTAACCTATGAGCACGTAAGTTGTGCCTATGAGCCCGTAGGTGGCCACGTAGGTGTCAAATCTGAAGCCCTAAAAGTTCAAGGCTTTTTCTGCTACCTACAAGATTACTTACAACACCATAGGTACTACCTGTGGCCTATAGGTAGAGGTTGTAGGTAGCCTATGAAATGGAACTTTATTTTCTTCTCATTTCCTAATTTGGCATTACAATTCAAGTACAAACAAATGTTATTACAAGTATTATGGCACCCAAAGCTACACAAAAAAGGGAGTGCAGTCTAGGATGAGTGATAAATCTCTCGATTAGAATGGATCCATGGATATCTACCTTGTAAGTGAAGACAGTACACCCTTGGCTCTACGCTAGACTAGGGGATAAATACAAAGGTAGGTTGTGGCCAGGGTAGTTATTCAGTTAGGCTCTTGGGCCCCACCATAATAGTCACCATACTTAGGGCTTTAAAATTTACTAGCTAGGGTTATCTAGATTGGGCCCCAAATAAAGTCAGCCACGACTTTACCACCATACTCTTCTATTTCTCCCCACTCTGATAATGGAGAGGATGAATCAAGTTCTGGTTTCGATGAGCAGGAGGATTCAGCTGGCTCTCAATCTGAAAAGAGGTCGTAGTCTACATCTAATTCAAGTGAGAGCGAGTTAGATGCACCCAGTTTGTGGAGGGTGCTGATGCAGTTTTGGGAACTCTAGTTGTGTTTTCTTCAGCTCAACATACTTAGGTTCCTTTCACTTCAGCTTCTGCTGCTCAGGAGCCAGAGTCCAAACACGTCTCTACAGTTCCACTTAATTAGGACATTCTAAAATAGTATGTGGAGGGCATGTATAGTATTTATGAAAATGATAGTTCCATTATAAAATAGGGTAGACCACAAAATGGTATTATTCAGGACACCCGGATTGAGCTAGGCACTTTTATAGGAGCACCAAACCTGTGGGCCACTTTTGACAAAAATTAACTTGGGTGGATATCCTAGCCTTAAGGTTCTTATTACCTGGAGATTATTGAGGATTTCTATACTTCTTATGTGGCATCGGATTATTAGGTTACCCCAACTGAGGAAAGATGAGTGAACCAGCCCCTACTGACTCATACACTAGTCAGAGGGGTTAGGGTTGATGTATCAAAGGAGACTATTAAGCAGTTCTTGTTTGGGACAAAGTTTGTGGGGCCATCGACCATTATTTAGTTTTATAATAGTTTAAGGCTTGTTAAGAGTAGCCGCTTAATATAAGATATTAATCAGAGGTCGCAGTTAGTAGACTTTTCTAGATAGGTAGCCGAGCAGATTATTGAGTTTGGTAATGATTCCCCTTGGGTTGTAGGTAAAGGGGAGATAAAGAAGGTGTCACTTCACTTGGTAACAAAATTTTGGTAGACAATTATGAAACTGCGACATTTGCAGATAATATGCTCATATGAGATCTAGTTGTTCTAATTTACAGCCTCATAGCTGGGAATGATATTTATTTTGCGAGGTGGATCCGGCTGAGATCTATGAGAGGGTACTTTATGATTTCACCACTATTTATTTCCCTTGTCT
Organism: Capsicum annuum; assembly: GCF_002878395.1. Taxonomy (NCBI): domain Eukaryota; kingdom Viridiplantae; phylum Streptophyta; class Magnoliopsida; order Solanales; family Solanaceae; genus Capsicum; species Capsicum annuum. The sequence goes on along the minus strand of NC_061114.1, from coordinate 18,549,451 downwards.
AATGTATAGATTATGTGATATGGCTGGAGTATCCTATAACACCCCGTATTTTTTGGGCTAGACTTTGAACCATCATTCCTACACGTGTAAACTCTAATCCCATGATTTATATTTGAATCCATGTGTCATGATTATTATCCTAGTGTGTGAAGTTATTTAGAGGTGAAAATGTTCATTGGAATCACTTAGAGCGAAGTTGAGCTAAGAGCCTTTGATTCGTCCAAATTTTGGTATTTGATTCTACAAGGGTCTACTTTAAACGTGCATAACTTTTGATAGACGTAGAATTATCCATCTCAAGATCCATCAAATTATAGATAATTGAGTCATATTTACAATGATACCAATTTTTCCTTAATATTAAACTCGATAAAAAAGTTATAGCCATTTTCGTGAAAGGCGGTGAGGGCATACGATAAGCCCACCCTGTAGGACTTATAGCACCGGACTAGAGCATGCATTGCAAGCTCTAATCCCATGGGCTGAAGGGGGTGCCTCCTAGTACATTCCAATGTTGGTTTCACCTTCTTAAAGGTCAAGGGGCACATTGGTCCTTCCCCCCCAACCCCAAATGTCCAAGGGATAATTTATAGGATCTAAAAGGGAATTATTTGCCCATTTTCCTCAAATTTTCTCACGTAAAAACCCTCTCCTTTCCCCCCATGAACAAACTTCAAGGTTTTCTCACAAGAAAACAATGAATTCAAGATTACAATTTCAAGAAACCTCAAGAAATTCCCAAGAATCTTCAAGAAATCATCTATTAAGGTATGTGGGAGTTCATCCATGGGTCCCCTTCCACCCATGGAGCCCAAAAAGCTTTTATTTAACTAAATATATGAACTTTACCTTTTGTTTATGAAATATCATGTGTTCAAGATGAATTTAATCCATGATTTCCTTAGTAATTTGACTAAATTCATGTCCAAGGATATTTTCATGAAAAGTTTGGTTATTCCATGCTTTAAATTTCAATTCCCATGGCATATCCAATTGAATCATGTTATAATATCGAATTACGAATTTTTCCAGTTCTACAAGTTTTTTTTGTAACACCCTGGGAGTACACACTGGACGTCACACGATGCTTACAATCATAAGTGACCACAAGATAACCCACGAGTTGATACCTATTATGAGCACTAAATAATAATAAGAAAATACACATGTGCTGAATAACAGAAATATGCCATAAGGTTTTAAATACTAAATCATTACTGAATTATAAATCAAAAAACAATTGTCTGAAAACTAATAATATAATGACAACTAATTGACTGTCTGAAGTGTTTGAAAAACTCTAAAACTGACTGAATAAAAGTTGATGGGACAGGCCCTAAATAACTCTAACTAACAACTAAACTGAAATAATGAAATAAATATAATTGGTCCTCGATATATGAGGACTCACCACTGCTGGTGATGATGATGCTCTAGAATGTCTAAGCATGGTAGGAACCTCAGTGTCCGAACCTATGATATAAGACATCATAGCGCAAGAAATGAGCATGCATTTAGTACTTTGAATATACTGGTATGATAGATGGGGTTAGGCTGATATGTATGGGCTCTTGTACATGAATAATAACTGACTAAATAGCATGAGATAATTGAGTATTGTTGCATAAAACTATAAGATTTGAGAATGCATGAGCAAGCATGTAACATGATACTGAAGTAATCCGTAAACTAGAATACTGAAGTACTGATTTTGAATAACTGATAATAGTATGATATGGTCAAGTAAACTTGAAACTGAACTCTGTACTGAATACTGAACTAAGACTGTGGGAGCTAGCTATAACCGACATGCCCCAATGTACTATCAGGGTCCAACCTGTAACCCCATATTGAAGAGTGTCAGTATCGTGCCACGGGTACTATTATTGGATATGTGGATCCACTAATCTAATGTCCCAAAGGACAAGGGTGTTATGCCTAACTGTCGAGGACCCCTCAAAGTCTACAACGGCATCGTAGGTCTAGAACCTAGGGACTTCTACTAACGTCTCATTCCTACTAACAAGGGAGACAAATACCTTATGCCTACTGACGGGGGACACACCATCCCTACGTTCACTCAGTGCTAAGTTTTACAACCAACTGAAAGACAATGATTTCTGAACTAATCTACGTTTAACTGAATATGATAGCTGACTGACTGGTATTGTTCTTACATATCTAAAACCCTTCTAAAAATACTAGACTAAGAAAACAGATAAGTTTTTGAGTATTCATAAACCCCATTACTCAATAGCAATAACAATAGGAACACATATACACTTCAAAACTATGATAGGAACAATTGTTCAAAACTCAACTCTTAGATATTTTATCAAACACATAAGGGTCATGAATTAAAGCATGGGAATAGTTAAACATTAGATAATAATGTAATTTCACTACTAAAATTCATGGGTTAAGGATATGACATGCAAAAATCACCATGCAAACATTTTAACGGCAAATTCCAATAAAAACAATTTGCAACCATGATATAAAATTGAAATTCATGGAAGTTCATGGATATAATTCATAATAACTTGTAAAGTTCCATACTTTAAACTTGAAAATGGATTCTTGGACATCATAGGTGAAAAAGACCCATGGATAAACATCTAAAATACCTTAACTGATGAATTTGTAAGAGTTCTTGGTGTTTTCATGAAGCTTGAGCTTGAATCTTGAAGAGGATAGGGTTTGTTCCTTAGAGTGAATGGTTTTATTTTGAGAGAATTTGGGTAAAACATGACCAATTATGCTTTTGGAACCTTCAATCCCTTGTTATGGACCTACTGGTGAAGGTAAATAACCCAATTACCCTTGGAAAAAACAAACCAAACGCTAGAAAAATAAGGGGCACGCGATGGAGTGGGTGTCGTGGGCTCTGGTACGGTGGACTGGAGCAGGCACCACGTGCTCCACTGTGGTGCACTGTGGAGGGCATCGCAGGCATATCCCGTGAAGCTACTATTTTGGAAGTCTAAACATGCCCTTATACTGGTCGAAAAATTCTGAAACTCACCCGAGACATACTATTGACTACCCTGATCATGAATCAATAATCTGATCTCTGGAAGGTCAAAAATAAAATCATCGAAGTTAAAGGGCTTTGGAAATGACTAAGTCTTAAAACTTAGAGAAATTTTCCAAGTCTTGGACCCCTTTAAGATGCAATAGTAAGCTGAAATGATCTAGGATCTTACGGGGTCTTACAATATCTCCCCCTTGGGAATATTCGTCCTCAAATGAGACTGATAAAGCTAAGAGATACTGAGGAACTAAGATTACAGACTGAATATGCATAACTGAAAACATGATTACATGACTGAGTTTAAAACATGATGACTGACTGAACTAATTCGTAAAAGCATGTAATGGCATAAAGATGATTGTATGGATGGAACTGAGAATGGAAAAGAGATAATCTAAGGAAAACTATTACCTTTAACTAAGTCTGAGCTTGCATAGTATAGATGAGGGTACTTGGTTCACATATCTACTTCAGCATCCCAAGTGGCTCCCTCAATGGACTGGTTCACCAAAGAACTTTTACCAAGGGAACTTCTTTGTTCCTTAGTCTACGAATTTGGCAATCTAAGATCTCGACAGGAACTTTTTTATAAGAAAGGTTGTTCTTAAAATCTAAGATTTCTAAAGGAACAATGACAGTTGGGTCACCAAAATACTTCTTTAATAAAGAGATGCAAAACACTGGGTGCACTGACGACAAATCTACAGGAAACTCAAGCTTATAAGATACCTTTCTAAAATGGCCCAAGATCCCATAAGGGCCAACATATCGGAGACTGAGGTTCCCCTTCCTGCCAAATCTCTTCACTCCCTTAATGGGAGAAATTTTCAAATAAACCAAGTCTCGAAGTGTGAACTTAAGATCTCTCCTTTGCACATATGCATAGGATTTCTGAAAGCTTTGGACTATCTTAAGACTCTCTCTGATTAACTGAAATTTCTCCAATGCATCAAATACTAAACCTGGACCTATCAACGCGGTATCACGTACCTCAAACTAACAAATAGGAGATCTACATCTCTTCCCATAAAGAATCTCAAATGGAACCATCTGAATACTAGAATGATAACTATTATTATAGGCAAACTCAATCTATGGTAAATGATTATCCAATTTTCCCTTAAAGTCGATAACATAGGCTCTCAATATGTACTCTAGGGTATGAATGGTCCTCTATACCTGACCATCTATCTGAGGAAGAAAGGTTGTACTGAGATGAACTTGGGTACCAAGACCTTTATGAAAAGCTTTCCAAAAATAAAAGGTAAATTGACTATCTCTATCTGAAATGATTGACAATGGGACTCCATGCAACCTAAACTACACCCTGATATAGAGCTTGGCATAATCCTCGGCTGAATAAGAAGTATGGATTGGCAAGAAATTGGCTGATTTGGTCACCCTGTCTACAATTAGCCAAATCTAATCATGTTAGCAACATGAATAAGACAACCAAGTTAGAAAATCCACACTCACCTTTTCCCACTTCCAAGTGGGGATGGAAAACTCCTGAATAGTGCCACTAGGCCTTTGGTTCTCAATCTTAACCTGCTGATAATTAGCACACTGGGCTCCAAACTTTGCAATATCTCTCTTCATGCCACTCTACCATTAGATTTCCCTTAAATCGCAGTACATCTTGGTAGTGCCTGGGTGAATAGAATAACGCACACCATGAACTTTTATAAGAATTCACTATCTTAAACCATTAATAAATGACACACATAGTCTAACCTAGCAACACAACATACCATCTTCCTCTTGGGAGAAAACCTATACTTTATGAACTTTGACTGACTCTTTCAACTTAGCTAGATTGGGATCCCTATCTTGTATTTCTTTCACTTTTACAATCAAAGAAGATTTTGAACTATTATGTACCCATACACTACTGTCATCTGAATCAACCAAATGATGTGTGAGCAGATTCTAACACATTTGAGGCTTTTAACTCTAAATAATTGTGAAGTCTTAAGCAACTTTTGATTATCTTTGATCATTTTCTTGTGATATTGTAGTTGTAGTAAGGATGGGAGGAAAACATAGGAAAGATGAAAAAAATAAGTAAAATTTGGTACAAGTGAGCTGATATGAGTCTAACGGCATTTCTTGCAAGCCGTCAAAGATATGGTAAGCTACCAGAAAAAGGCATCAGGAAGAATAGTGAAAAAGAGTTGTTGGATGAAGGTGAAGACATTCTTAATATGTCATCACAAGTGTGGTAAGCCGTCAGAAGATGCCGTCAAGTGGGACAAAACATGGTGAAATAAGCTAAAGGTCTGAACATTTTCTACACACCGTCACTCCTCTGGTAAGCCATCGGAGGACATCATCAGAGTGAGGCAGAACAAGTTAAGAAGGCAAGACTTCTGATGACATATCTGAGACGTCGTCAGAAGCCTGACGACCAACACCAATATGCCATCACCTAAATCTGAGCTCACAAGGTATTTTATTATTTTATTACCTTAATTAGGATTTAGTATAAATAGCATATTTTAGGGTTTCATTCAAAACTTCAGAAGCAGCTTTTGAACTCTTGTAACTTAGTAAAGGGGAGTTCACTTGTTTTTTACTCTCTTAACTTAAAATTCAATTTTTCATCCTTTGATTTAGTTGTGGGAATTCGTATTGTACTTGAAGGAGAAACAACTTTGAATTTCATCTTTTGTAAGTTCACTTGCTTTAAGTTATGAATTGAAGCTTTGTTATCTCTTTCTATCTTATGAGCAACTAAAACCCATAACTAGGGTTGTGGGATCTATGATTATTATTTCATTGATTTAATAGTTGGATTAGGGTTTGAGTGATTGTGGAAATGTCTTGAAATTTTGTTGTTTTAACTTGAATCTATTGGTTGCAAACATTAGGTTATGCCTTAGGTTTTATTTGCTTCTAATGGAGAAATAGACTAGAGGTCATGAATTATCAATAGGGACTCGGAAGAGACAAACCTTCTGTTTAATGATTAATGTCATAACTGGATCAATCTACCTAAGATAACATCTGATTAGAAATAGATATGTTATCTAAGTTCGAGAAAATTAGATAATAAATTATCTGGTGAGGTCGAGAGATAAGTTATATAGTATCATCAAAAGGGATAATCTACTGTTCCCACCTATCACAAGAATCATGAACAGTTGTTATTCAATGGAGATTAATAGTCACAGTGATCACAACCCTAGTTTTTCTATATCATTGATTTGAAATATTAAAATCTAAGTTTTGAGTTCTAAAATAAGTTTAAACATTAATATTTATCTGATTGATAAAAACCCCTATTTTATCTTTTCTTATTATTTATTTGAATTTAACTTGTAGCAATAGTTTCGAACTACTTTAATCGCCACTCACATTGTTCCCTGTGGATTCGACCCCGACTCTGAAGTTGGGTAAATATATTGACGACAACCGCCTTGCACTTATTTGAGATGTAAGTTGAGCATTATAAAAAATGGCGCCGTTGTCGGGGAACAATTTAGCATATTGAGTTGGTTTGGAATTTTACCTTACTTGCTAGAATTCGAACTTGTAAATATTTGTTTGTGATTTCCTTTGTTTCGTGTGTTAGGTAGATTTTCTTTATTTTTGCTTATTTACTACTATGGCATCATGGAATGAATGTGAGTTTGATGGTTGGAAATCTTATCTAGATGATCTATGTCCATATTATGATGGACCCCACTTTTGGCATGACTGTAGATATGCTCCTCGGAGAGAGATGTATGCACCATCTCCATCCTACCAGGAGTATAATTGTTCTTTATGTTGTGGTCAAGATGGACATTGGTGTGATTGCTCAAATTCCCCCTCCCCCTATTTCACTAACCCAAGTTCTAGTTCTTCTTATGAGTATGACAGGTCTTATGGTTAAGAAAAGGAAGAACGCAGCACTGGAAAGAATGACATTAAAGCTATGCTTCAACTAATGTTGGATCGTATAGACACAATGAATGATGCCATATGTGACATACGTCAAGACATTAGGGCATTTAACGAGGTAAGAGAAAGGATAGAAGAGATGGAACTCGAGGTCAATCATCCAAAACACTTTTCGACATTATGCTTAGATGATATCTTGTCTGTGGAATTATTTAAAATAATGGAAGAGTGTGACGATGAAGAGCAAGATTTATATACTAATGATGATCTTGATATTGATCAACCCTTGGAGATTTCCCAACCAACCAAGCCAACCATGAGGGATGATACCAAGATTGAGGAAATAGTGCTAGAGGCAAAACAAGAAGCCAAGCCAATCTCTTATGAAAACTCTAGCCCAATTCAAAATAAAAATGTTGAGAAGATGAATAAAAGTGAGTATGTAGAGGATAGTGTAAATTTTAAAGTAGGATTTGTTGGGCCACACTCGAAGCATTTTTCCATATTACGTTCAGATGATATCTTGTCTGTGGAATCATCTACACTAGTGGAAGACTGTGAAGATAAGGAACAAGAATCCTATATCCTTTATTTTACACTTGATAAACAACATAACAATATACCTCACTTTTAGGTCTAGTTTTTTACCATGCATCATTCATTACTCGGCTTCTTAATCTTTGTACCACCTCCCTATGAGCGAGGCAAGAAAATGGACTCTAAGTTGGGGGTGAAATTCATATCCTCAAGGTGGAGAAAAAAGCTGAGTTGGGTCATGCCGTGACGTTAAACTAGGCGCTTCTTGGGATGCAACCCAAGGTAATTTGTTGTTTGTATTCATATTATGTGATTGACATCAGATCTTCGTACCCATGGTGCCACAGGTATGTTTCTAACTCTCTTGTTTAGATTTGATGTGTTGGGAATAATGCATGATATTAAGTTGAGAGTGGGGCTACTTGTGGGTGTTGATGTCCTCCTGGGGTTTTTGTTGTCGTGCCTCTTTTCCCCGAAGTCTTGTTCCTACTAGAGCTGGCATGTTTAGGCGTACTGTGTTTGTTTTGTAATGTGATATGGTTAACTGGAGAAAAATAAGTATCTAGAGCAGTTGACATATTTTTGTTGATTTTTTAGACTGATAAACACCTCTCCGTTGGTCTATTTTATAACTGTGTGATATACATTTATGTGTGACCACTCTGCATCTTGTTATGGCATTAGTACTAGTGACATGATATCCACTGCTAAACAATCAGATGAACCGGATAGGTAGTATCTTGTGATGCACCTTTTTGCCATGTGTGTGTGAGATACTACTTAGTTCCCTTTGTGTGTTAAATCCAGAACTTGCCCGGTTAGTCTTACCTTGGTGTAAAGATAGGGGTTAGGAAAGGATCATAGGCCGTTTTGATTTTTAAGTCACTTTTTGCCTAAATGACCTTTCTTGAATGAATGATATCTCGTGATCCCTATACTGAGCCTGAATTGACCATTTCTTTCTATAACACCTATCACCTTCCCGTTTAGATCAGAATGAACCTATTTTGGCCCTGGTCCTCCTTGGACACTGTGCACCTAGACTTAGGTAAACAACCTAAGTTGAGGATAGCTATCATAGGGGTGCGTGATGTAAACTGAGTATGAAGAAAGGTAGAATAATAGGAAAAGAATAAGTGAAAAAGAATCAAAATCTGGGTGGTGCGGAAAAAGAATAAGAAAAGAAAAAGAATGGAAAAGAAAAGCCATATCCATCCTGAATAATGTGTGATCAAGAAAAGGAGAAAAAGAAGAAAAAGGTTAATAAGTGAACCCCAAAAGTTAGGGTAGTGCCAAGGAGGCTTAGTCACTATAATTGCCATTGAATATCATACCAACCCTTAGCCTACATTACAAGTCGAAGAAAAGACCTATAGTGATCCTAACTTACCTGTCTGGACACCTTGGCAATGAAAATAAGGGCAAGCATATGGTATTTGACATGCATTGATTGGAATTTCTTTCTGAGATTAAGTTTCTCTTGACTGTCCCCCCATTGAAATGCTTGAGTTCATATATGAGTGAGAAGGGACTTCTTTATTGTAAGGGCACATCGGTTGCATTGCTACCTGTTAACTTATTTGGATAGTGTAATATTGGTACATGCATGGTTGTTGTTGCTGAATTGATGCCATATCTTGATTCCTTTGGGTAACATTGTTAATCTTCATGGATATGCACAATTGGATTGAACGTGAAGAGTGTCATAAGTTTTGAGCTAAACTTGATAATCAACTGTGATAGGTATCTTATGTGTCTCTTGGTTAAGAATCGTAGTATGGTGTTATGTAGTTGCTTGAGGACAAGCAATTATTTTAAGTTGAGGGTGTTGATGTGTGAGCAGATTCTAACATATTTGAGGCTTTTAACTCTAAATAATTGCGAAATTTTAAGCAACTTTTGGTTATTTTTTATCGTTTTCTTGTGCTATTGTAGTGTAGCAAGGATGGGAAGAAAACATAAGGAAAGATGAACAAAATAAGTAAAATCTAGTACAAGTGAGCTGATATGAGTCTGACGGCATTTTTTGCAAGCCATTAGAGATGTGGTAAGCTACCAGAAAAAGGTGTCAGGAAGAACAGTGAAGAAGAGTTGCTGGATGAAGGTGACAAAATTCTCAATATGTCGTCACAAGTGTGGTAAGCTGTCATAAGATGCCGTCAAGTGGGACAGAACATGGTGAAATAAGCTGAAGGTCTGATGACATTTGCTACATGCCGTCACTCCTCTGGTAAGTTGTCACAGGACATTGTTAGAGTGAGGCAGAACAGGTTAAGAAGGCACGACTTCTGATGACATATCTGAGACGCCGTCATAATCCTGATGATCAACACCAATATGCCGTCACCTAAATCTGAGCCCAACTGTGATTTTGTTATTTTATTACCTTAATTAGTCTTTGGTATAAATAGCATATTTTAGGGTTTCATTCACAGCTTCGGAAGAAGCTTTTGACATCTTGTAACTTAGTAAAGGGGAGTTCACTTGTTTTTGACTCTCTTAACTTAGAATTCAATTTTCCATCCTGTGATTTAGTTATGGGAAATTCTTATTGTTCTTGAAGGAGAAACAACTTTGAATTTCATCTTTTGTAAGTTCACTTGCTTTAAGTTATGAATTGAAGCTTTGTTATCTCTTTCTATCTTATGAGCAACTAAAACCCACAACTAGGGTTGTGGGATCTATGATTATTATTTCATTGATTTAATAGTTGGATTAGGGTTTGAGTGATTATGGGAACGTCTTGAAATTCTGTTGTTTTAACTTGAATCTATTGGTTGCAAACATTAGGTTATGCCTTAGGTTTTATTTGCTTCTAATGGAGAAATAGACTAGAGGTCGTGAATTATCAATAGGAACTCGGAAGCTACCAACCTTCTGTTTAATGATTGATGTCGTAACTGGATCAATCTACCTAAGATACCATCCGGTTGGAAATAGATATGTTATCTAAGTTTGAGAGAATTAGATAATAAATTGTCTGGTGAGGTCGAGAGATAAGTCAGATAGTATCATCGGCAGGGATAATCTGCTGTTCCCACCTATCATGAGAATCATGAACAGTTATTATTCAATGGAGATTAATAGTCATAGTGATCACAACCCTAGTTTCTCTATATCATTGATTCGAAATATTGAAATCTAAGTTTTGAGTTCTAAAATAAGTTGAAACGTTAAAATTTGTTTGATTGATAAAAACCCCTATTTTGTCTTTTCTTATTATTTATTTGAATTTAACTTGTAGCTATAGTTTTGAACTAGTTTAATCACCACACACATTGTTCCCTGTTGATTCGACCCCGACTCTGAAGTTGGGTAAATATATTGATGACGACCTCCTTGCACTTATTTGAGGTATAAGTTGAGCGTTATCACCAAATGAATGCCTAATCAAGCCAACTGATGAACCCCCAAACCAACTTCTTCTTATCATTCTCAATATTAGCAACACTACCCATAGACAATCTACTAAGGGCATATGCCACTACATTGGCCTTGCTTGGGTGATACAAAACACTTATATCATAGTCTTTCAACAAATCCAACCATCTTCTCTGATGAAGGTGCAGATTTTTCTAGAAAACACATACTGCAAGCATTTGTGGTTTCTAAACACATCAACATGCACCCCATAAAGATAATGCCTTCAAATTTTTAAGGCAAACACAATAGCTACTAACTCAAGATCATAGGTAGAATAATTCTTTTCATGGGGCTTAAGTTATCTAGAGGCATTGGCTATGATCTTAAATTTTTACATTAAAACATAAACCAAACCAACTCTAGAAGCATCACAGTAAATAACAAACCCATCTGAACCATCTAGCAATTCAAAACTAGGGCTGAGGTGAGTCAAGTCTTCAACTCCTGAAAACTCTTCTCACAGGAATCTGACTACTAAAACTTGTCTTTCTTCTGAGTCAATCTGTACACAGGGATGCAATATATGAAAACCCTTCAACAAATCATTTTTAATAAATAGTCAAACCTAAGAAACTCTTGATTTCTGATGGAAAAATGGGTCTAGGCCAGTTTCTCACTGCTTTGATCTTTTAAGGGTCAACTCTAATGCCATCACCAGAAATAATATGGCCAAGGAAAGCTATTGATCTTAGCCAGAGCTTGCACTTACTGAATTTGGAGAATAACTGATGGACTTTAAAAGTCTGCAATACTATTTTAAGGTGGTCTACATGATCATTTTCATTACAAGAATAGACAATAATATCATCAACAAAGACTATAATGAATATGTCCAAGTACTACTTGAACACTAGGTTCATTAAGTCCATGAAAGATGTCGAGACATTTGTTAGATGAAAGGACATGACTAGGAATTCAAAGTGACCATACCGAGTTCTAAAAGTGGTTTTCAAAATGTCATATCCTTTAACTCTGAGCTAATGATAATCGAATCTAAGGTCTACTTAAAGAAATACTTGGCACCCTGAAGTTGGTCAAATGAGTCATTGATTCTGGGGAGTGGGTACTTATTTTTATGGTAACTTTGTTCAACTGAAGGTAATCAATCCATATTCTAGGAGAACCATCTTTCTTTTACACGAAAACGACTAGAGCACCCCATGGGGAAACACTGGCCCTGATGAATCCTTTATCTAAGAGATCTTTCAAGTTTTCTTTGAACTCGCTAAGCTCATATAGAGCCATTCTGTAGGGCAGAATAGAGATAGGTTGGGTATTTGGAAGAAGGTCTATTCCAAAGTCAATTTCCCTTTTGGGAGGAACTACGGGAAGGTCTTCAGGAAATACATCTGGAAATTCCCTCACTACTAAAATAGACTCGAGATTGGGAGTCTCAAATTAGAATCTTTGACTCAAACTAGATGATATACACATCCCTTGGATATCATTTTTCTTGCTCTAAGGTACAAAATAAGCTGAACCCTAAGCGCTGAAGAACTACCCTTACATTCAATAATTGGTTCATCTGGAAACTGAAACTGAATAACTATATTTTTACAATCAACTGAAGCCTAGCATAAGTGGAGCCAATCCATGCCGAGAATGACATCAAAATTAGTCATCTCTAACTTTACAAGATCAATTGAGGTAACTTTCTAGGATATTGTGATCGGATAGTTCCTGTATACCTGCCTAACTACAATAGAAACACCTACTAGAGTGGACACTGAGAAAGTTTCTGCTAATGTTTTAGGTCTGACTCCAAAGTTAACAGCTATATAAGGGGTTATAAAAGAGAGTGAAGCTCTGGGATCTAATAAAGCATAAGCATGTAAATGAAAGACCTATAATGTACTATTAACTACATTAGGAGAACTTTTCTGATCCTATCGGGACTAAAATGCATACAATCTGTTCTAAAACTTACCTTTGGTGGCACTGGAAGTGGTGCACCACTGAGTGGGGTAACTTACGGGTGCCACTGAAGAGTTAGTTTGACTCTGCTGGCAATTATTCATATATTTCCACATACCTATTAGATATTCCCTCAACCTGTAGACTGGCTTGACCCATCCAAAAAACACATCATTGCTAGCCCTGTATACACCTTGATGATTCCTACCATACTTTTGGTAAAATGGATTAGTCCGACCATTGTTCACACTACCCTGAATCTTAAAGCCTGGCGCCCTCTCTTGATTACCATTTCTAAACTTTATACTGGTGCACTAGCTGAAGATGGAGCTAGGGATAAATATTTTTGACAGAACTAAGGATGGTTACCACCCTCTGACCTCAACTAAGCAAAACTGAAGCTACCTATGCGAGATTTATTATTATCTTTCTCTCTTTTCTTAAACTTCTGCTCCTCAATTTATTGAGCATGGACCATAAGCATAGATATGTCCATCTCCTTAATCAAAATCACAGTCCTACACTCCTTGACCATACTATCAGCTACACCAGGGACAAACTTACTCATCCTAGATCAGTTATCAGACACAACATAAGGAGCATACCTTGCCAGTTGAGTAAACTTAAAAGAATAATCCCTCACTCTTATGTTACACTACTTCAAGTTGATAAATCCAGAACCTTAGCTTCCCTTAACTCCAAAGAAAAGAAACTATATAAAAAGGCTATAGCAAAATCTTCCCATTCAATAGGCCCTGCATCTGTACCTCTATCTCCCTTTCAGTGCTTATACCAGGTATGAGCTATACCCTACAACTACTAAGCACCCAACATTGAACTCTAACTAGAAGTCACACCCATAATGTCAGTTACCTTCTAAACCATATCAAGGAACTCATGTAGACCCTCATCAGACTTGGATCCCGAAAATAAAGAAAAGGTCATTCAGGTGAAGTCCTAAATCCTAGATGCAGTAGTATTACCCTATGGAACGGTTGGGACAGCATCCTGCTGATTATTTTGAGTTGCTACTAAGTGACCTAAAGTAGTGAATGCAGCTTTGAATTTGGTACGAGAGACATGCTTGTTCAAGGGATCTTCCTGAATAAGTGAAGGTGTCGGTTGATTCCCATTGCTCCTTTCGTTATTCTTTTTTGGGAGGCATGTTCTGTAAATGGAAAGAAAATTGAACTATAAAAAGAGATTAAATTGAGCTCATGCTCATTCGCATGACATGAATACTTAAAGAAGGAAAACTTTACCTAAAATATCTTGTAGTTTCTTTCCCATAAGTGTGACGTGTTTTACACCCATCCACAAGACTCTACTCAACGTAACCTACAAATTCCCTAGGAAACTTTAAAAAAGTAGGCTTTGATACCAAGTTTGTAATGCCTCGGGAGTACATGCTAGATGTCACACAATGCTTACGATCACAAGTGACTACAAGCTAACCCATAAGTTGGTACCTGTTGTGAGCACTGAATAATAATAACAAAATACACATGTACAGAATAACTGAAATATGCCATAGGGTTTTAAATACTAAAACATTACTGAATTATAAATCTAAAAACAACTATCAGAAAACTGATAAAATAATGACAATTGACTGACTATCTGAAGTATCTAAAAGCCTCTAAAACTGACTCACTAAGAGTTGATAGGATAGGCCCCAACTTACTACTGAACTAAAAATCATGAAATAAATATAATCGATCCTCGATATATGAGGACTCACTAATGTTGTTGTTGTTGATATGCTAGAATGTCTAAGTGCGGTCAAAACCTAAGGATCTAAAACTATGATATAAGACATCATAGAACAAGAAATGAGTATGAGGTCAGTACTTTAAATGTACTTATATACTAGATATGGTTAGGCTGATATGCATGGGATCATGTACATGAATAATAACTGACTGAATAGCATAAGATAACTAAGTATTAATGCATAAAACTATAATATCTGAGAATGCATGACCAAGTATGTAAAATGATACTGAAGTAATCTGTAAACTAGAATACTTAAATATTATTGCTGAATAACTGATAAAAGTAGGCTATGGACAAGATAACTAGAAACTGAACTATATACTGAAAACTAAATTGAGACTGTGGGAGCTAGCTATAACCATCATGCCCCAATGTACAATCAGGTTCTAAACTATAACCCCTGTTTAAAGGGTGTCAGTACCATGCCATAGGTACTAACATTGATTATGTGGATCCACTAATCTAATATCTCGAAGGATGAGGGTTTCAGGCCTAACTATCGAGGACTTTTCAAAGTCTATGGTGGCGTTGTAGGTCTGGAACCTAGGGACTGCTACTAATGTCTCATACCTACTGAAGGGGGAGACAAATGCCTCATGCATTACGACGGAGGAGTCGCCATCCCTACATTCACTTAGTGCTAAGCTTTACTCCCAAGTAAAAGACAATGATTTTTGAACTATTCTAAGTTTAACTGAATATGATAGCTGACTGACTGATAATGTTCTTACATATCTAAAACCCTTCTAAAAATACTAAGACTAAGTAAACAGCTAAGTTTTTGGGTATTCACAAACCCCAGGACTCGGTAGCAATAACAATAGGAACACATGTATAATTTAAAACCATGATAGGTACCATTGTTCAAAACTCATCTCTTAAACATTTCATCAAACACACGAGGGTCGTGAATTTAAGCATGAAAATAGTTAAACATAAGATAATAACATAATTTCACTACAAAAATTCATGAGTTAAGGATATGACATGCAAATATCACCATTTGTTTACATGGTTTTAGTATTTCCAGAACGATTTTAGATAAACCATAAGCATTATCATTGAGTCAGTTATTATGACCAGTTCTTGGTTCAGTTAACATCAGTTCAGTCCAGTAGTCAGTGGCTTTAAGTTGGGAGTAAAACTTAGCACCGAGTGAACATGGGGATGGTGTCTCCCCTGTTAGTTAGGCATGAGGCATTTGTGTCCTCCGTCAATTAGGTAAGAGACGTTGATAGCAGTCCCTAAGTTACATACCTACGGCACCACCATAGATTTTGAGGGGTCCCCCGTCAGTTAGGCATGACACCCTAGTCCTTTGGGATATCAGATTAGTAGATCTACACAGTCAGCGTTAGTACCTGTGGCACGGTACTAATACCATTCCAACTGAGATTACGTGTTGAACCCCAACAATAGATTTGGATCATGTTGTTTATATCTAGCTCTCATAGTCTTAATGCAATATTCAATACAGATTCAGCTCAGGTTTGTTTGACAAACCATACAGATTATCAGTTATCCAGTTATCAAATTTTAGTATTTCAGTTTATAGATTATTTTAGAAATTTGTAAATGCTTGGTCTTGATATCTCACATATCACAGTTTTATGTACTCATGCTCAGTATATTTTCATATTCAGATCCTTGAGTTATATCAGTTTCCTTCTTGTAGTTCTTAACCTAGTATTCGTATAGTACCCATGTTTTATTGTCTTCCAGATTCAGTTCTACTTATATTATAAAGTAAGGTTTTAAGAAACTAAGTGTAGTGATTCACCAGCTTATCAGATTATATTTGTTACTCATGATTTAAGCTATTTCAGATTTCAATTTATTTCAGTCTCTTGGTGAGTCTACTTACACTTAGCATACATGTTTTAAGATTACATATGAAATTAGTTTTACTTATTATATTCACCCTCACATACTCAGTATATTCTAGAAGTTTTGATCCATATATACATCTTTGTGGCTACATTATTTCATAATGTAGGTACTAGTTATAGCCCATACATCATGACCAGATAGTTGCCGTTCCAGCCAACAGGTGATGAGTTCTTTTATTTGGGGACTTTAGTCAAATGTTGTTAATGTACATTACTTCATTAATCATATGTATTTATTAGTGGTAGCTGGAGGTATGTCTCTACTATCTATAGTCAGTATAGTAGAGGCTTCATAGATGTCAGTCAGAGTCAGTCATGTAAATTTAGTTCTTTCTTCCATTTTATCATATTGTAAATTATATTAGTATTATAATTCTTCCCAAATTTTGTCATGATTATATTTCTACACAACAGAACCAGTTATTTAATATACTATAAATCAGTTGCTTATTAGCATGTCAGCTCATAGGTTAGCTTGGGATCACATGTGTTTTCAAGCACTGTTTTATGACTATGGGGTAGTCTTGGGTCATGAAAAACTTGGTATCAGAGCACAGAGTTCAAGTGTCCTAGGGTACCTATAAAGTCATGTCTAGTAGATTCTTGTGGAATGGTGCGGAGATGTTTGTATATTTTTTTGAGAGGCTAAAGGGCATTTAAGAAATATTTCTCTTCTTTCATGTCTCATATAATGCAGTAGCAGTGTTCTCTAAGAAAGTTATGTAGATTCTTATGTGAATCCATTCATACCAACTTTTCCTTATTCTTGAGGCAACAGGAATAGCCCAGCTTAAATCCTTACAGACAAAGTTTTCTTAGACAGTCCCCACAGATAGTTATGGGATTGCACACAGTCTAGAAAGTTTCTCAGCTGTTCTTTTAAGTTTCGATGTTTGAAAGTCTTCATTTATATTCATGAAAATCATGCACTAAACCAAAGTCAGATGCACTTTTAGATCCCTTCTCAGAATATTTTGATAGCATATGATCTAAAGCTAGAATCATGAACCCAAAAGTTTAGCAGTAGTAAAGTTAGAATAATGTTATCTAGATTAAATGGATTATGTATACATGGGGCTAGTTGTATGAAAAGTGAATCAGTAGGCTTGAAGCAGTGTATGAAAGAATTTATATATGTTGATTCAAAATTATATGCTGTTGATATTGGTTATGTTGGTGTGATGGTAATTCTCATGGTTTAGGGAGAAATATAAGTTTAGAGATGTGATATTAGTAGGCTGTGATGGAAGTCAGTGTGGTTAAATAAAGGTTTGGAGATATCTATGTTAAGTGTTAGAATCTAAATTTGAATCTTTGATGATTGAGCTAATAGAAGAAAAAGCTGAAATTCTAGATAATGTGAACTCATGGTATGGTGATACTCTTGAAAATTCTAAGCTAGTCAATGTTTAAGTTGTTATATGATGATTTTTGGGGCTATAGAAAGCTAAGAATTATATATCAAAAGAAAGTGCTAGCAGTGGGCCCTATATTTTTATGTATAGTCCTTCAGGGTGAGATTATTATCTATGTGTGTTGTTATATCTCAGATTCTAGAGTAAAATAGTTGCAGTTTAGTTTAGAATTTTCTTACGGGGGTTCCACAAACTTAGGATGATAGCTTAAAGCTAAGGGGGAGATGATTGAACAAGTAATCAAGTCAGGCTCTCAAATTCTAGTAATGATGCCAGTGTGCTGTAGAATAGCAGTAAGGGAGGAAGATATCTGACCCATTCTTGTATCAGTGCAAAGTATTGTATTTTGGTCATCACGACATCTACTCATGCCTTACATGTCAACTCTATGATCATAATTCATATTCATGCACATCATAAAAAATCATGTGTGCTTCCAGTTTATAGTATAAGGAGTTCCAGTTCACTCAGCAATATGAATCATATTCCATGAAATCATAAACTCCAAACTCAGTTCATGCATCTCATGACTCATGTACTCATGCTTTATAGAATGTTCAGCACCAAGTACTCATGGTACACTCTTAATGATCAATTAAATTTAGATTATGTCATGTATATCCCCAATTTAATTCTATTTAATGAATTTATGCACTTGATACTCTATTCCTTAGTCCTCAGTTAAGTGTCCATGTTATGCTTAGTATTCTTTTATATTTCAAGTCCTTATGTTGTAACCTTTTAGTGACCTCTCTTTATGTAATGATATGCTTACTATTCTTTCATGTTTCAAGTCCTTATGTTGTAACCTTTCAGTGACCTCTCCTTATGTAATGATAGTGGTGATGAGTAATTGTTTAGATGGGATAGAGTAAACGGTACTTGTTAAAGAAAAGACTATATCATACTTGTTTTATCTAAGGCTATAGGGCTGAAGAAAGATTAAGGTTAAGATTTTTGTATATGTAATGGTTAGTTGAAAATTCCATATGTGTCTTCTTAATAATAGTGCAAAAAGGTTCATATTGATAGGGGTTTAGAGAATATAAGAAAGATGCTTTTTTGGTTGTTTTCCTAGAAGTTCATGTATGGTTATGAAGTGGTCATGTTGGTGTAAAAGTGGATGAATGCAATACGCATTAGTGAATTCCTAGTAAGAGGTTGAATATAGTTGTTGAAATGGTAATAACATTCATTCATGAGATGAAAAGTTGTGAAAATATAGGGGGTATTGAATTCATGACTTAGACTAGTATCACAATGTTATGTGTGCACTTTGTAAATTCGAGTAGGCTTGATCATAGTGAGAGAATTCATTTTAGCTCAGATGTCAATAGAAAAGAGTTATCAATGGACATGTGAATATTTTAAGTAGCCTTAAGTGAAGTGTAGTTTTGGAAGTGGAATGTATAGTTAAGTAAAATCTTTCAATATGAATCAATCCGTATAGCCAGTTATCCAGTCTAGCAGAAAGACAAACAAGTTTTCTATGGTTTCGCATCTTTCTATCTAGTCATACTATTTGGAGTCTCATAAATATGGCTATTCCAAGAGGAAATTCTATTTACATCCAGTTAATTTGCAAATTCAGTTAGTTCGTGCATTATGCATGAGTTTCAGATTCCAGATATTCAGTCATAATTCAGTCTGTAAGTGCCCTGTGCATCATCTCAGTCTTTCCTTAGTATTTCAGCAAAGTCAGTATCATTTGGAGGACAAAATATCCCAAGGGGGAGATTTATTGTAATAACCCGAGTATTCATGTGCTTAACCTTTCATTTTTTCTTCACAAAAAAAGATCCAGCTTGAAGTAATGGTTACTCATAAGTTGACTCTCTCGTTTCTATCTCAGCCTTAAATATTTCTCATGTCATTGAATTTATTCATGAAGTTGCTTCAGTTTATGTATCATGCTCAGACTCAGTTATGAAGCCATGCATGTTCAAAATATGATCTCAGTTGCCATAGTACTATCATTCTAAATAGTCTCATTCGAGGATGAATGATTCCATAGGGGAGATAATGTAACACCCCATATTTTCGAGCTAAACTTTTAACCATCATTCCTATGCGTGTAAACTCTAATCCCATTATTTATATTTAAGTTTATGTGTCATGATAATTATCCTAGTGTGCGAAGTGCTTTTGAGGAGAAAAATTTTCAAAGGAATCACTTAGAGTAAAGTTGAGCTAAGAGCCTTTGATTCGTTCAAAGTTTCGTATTCGATTCTATAAGGGTCTACTTTGAATGTGTATAACTTTTGATATACATGAAATTATCCATCTCAAGACCCAAAAAATTGTAGATAATTGAGTCAGATTTCCAACAATACCAATTTTGCCTTAATCCGATACCCGAGCATAAATTATATCCATTTTTTTCATAAGAGGCAGTAAGGGCGCGTGATAAGACCGCGCCCAGGACATAAAGAGCCGGACTGGAGCGAGCATCATAGGCTCTACTCCCATGGACTAAAGGTGCGCCGCCTGGTCCATTACTATGTTGTTTTCAACTTCTTAAGCGTCAAGGGGCATTTTGGTCCTTTCCCCTCAACCCTAAACATCCAAAGGATGATTTATAGCATCCAAAAGGGCATTATTTGCCCATCGTCCTCAAAATTTCTCACGTAAAAACCTTCCACGTTACCCCATGAACAAAGTTCAAGGTTTTCTCTCAAGAACACAAAGATCTCAAGATTCCAAGTTCAAGAAACCTCAAGAAATTCTGAAGAATCTTTAAGAAATCATCTATTAAGGTATGTGGGAGTTGATCCATGGGTCCCCTTCCACCCATAAAGCCCAAAAAGCTTTTCTTTAATTAAACAAATGAAATTTCCCTTTTGTGTATGAAGTACCATGTGTTCAAGATGAATTTAAATCATGATTTCATTAATACTTTGACTAAATTCATGTCCAAGGATGTTTTCATAAAAAGTTAGGTTATCTCATGCGTTAAGTTTTGATTCCCATGACGTATCCAATTGAATTTCATGTTATAATATTGAATTATGAACTTTGTCATGTCTTCAAGTGTTTTCAAGTGAATTTATGAAGTTAGTCATGCACTCAGGTTGCTTTCAAATGTATACCATATTCCCATCTTTAAGTTCATGACTCTTATGTGTTTAATGAATTGCCAAAGTGATGGATTTTGAATAATAATTTCCCATTATGGTTTCAAAGCTTTCATATGTCCTTATTGTTATTCCCATTCAGTACTAGGGGTTATGAATACTTGAAATTTAGCTGTTTACATAGTTTCAATATTTACAGAATAGTTTCAGATAAACCATAAGTATTATCATTAAGTTAATTATCATAATCAGGTGTCAATTTAGTTAAGATTAGTTCAGTCCAGTAATTAGTGTCTTTCAGTTGGGAGTAAAACTTAGCACCGAGTGAACATGGGGTTGGCATCTCCCCCATCAATTAGGCATAAGGCATTTGTCTCCTCTGTTAATTAGGCATAAGACATTGGTAACAGTTACTAATTTCCATATCTACAGTGCCACCATAGATTTTGAGGGGTCCCTCATCAGTTAGGCATAACACCCTAGTCCTTTGGCACATCAAATTATTGGATCCATATAGCCAGGGTTAGTACCCATGGCATGGTACTAACACCCTTCCAACTGGGGTTATAGTTTGGACCCCAACAATAGATTTGGGGCATGTTGATTATAGCTAGCTCCCATAGTCTCAGTGTAGTATTCAGTACAGATTAAGTTCAGTTTGCTTGACCAAAGAAAATAGATTCTTAGTTATCCAGTTATAAGATTTCAGTATTTTAGTTTACAGATTATTTCAGAAATATGTATATGCTTGGTGTTGTATTCCAGATATCATAATTTTCATGTACTGATGCTCAGTATATTTATGTATTCATATCCATGAGTTATATCGGTTTCCATCCCATAGTTCTATACCTAATATTCATACAGTACCTATGTTTTACTGTCTTCCAAATCCAATTCTACTTATATTATAAAAGTAAAGTTTTAAGAAACCAACTGTGGTGATTCACCAACTTATCAGATTATGTTTGATACTCATGATTTAAGCTACTTCAGATTTCAATTTATTTTAGTCTCTTGGTGAGTCTACTTACTCTTAAAATTCAAGTTTTAAGATTACATATGCAGTTAATTTTACTTATTGCATTCACCCCCGCCTACTCAGTACATTTTGGAAGTACTGATCCACATATATGCCTGTGTGGCTACATTATTTCATTATGTAGCTACCAGTTATAGCCCACACATCATGACTAGATAGTTGCAGTTCCAGCCAGCAGGTTATGAGTTCTCTTATTTTGGGGACTTCAGTCAGATGTTGTTCATGTACTTTACTTATTACTCATATGTATTGATTAGTGGTTGATGGAGGCATATCCCAACTTTCTATAGTTAGTATAGTAAAGGCTTTATAGATGTTAGTTAGAGTCAGTCATGTAAATTTAGTTCTCTCTTTAGTTTTATCAGATTGTAGATTATATTAGTATTATAATTCTTCCTCGATTTTGCTATGATTATATTTTCACATAGTAGAACAAGTTATTTGATGTATTATAAATTAGTTGCTTAACAGTATGTCATTTCATGGGTTAGCTTGTCATCACTTGAGTTTTCAAGCATCGCGTTACGACAAGGGGGTAGTCTCGGGTCGTGATATATTTGCTAGTTGAGATATTTATTAGAGGGTCAAGGCAACCTGTATGGTTGATATCAAGTTTATTAGGGATGTTTCTAACCCAACTGAACTATATAGAGCACATCTTTTGATATTTTCTAGTATGGCCCACTTTTAAGGGCCATTTATTAAAGTGGATCATGATAAGAGGTCGATATTAAGTGGTGATAGTGATATGGGTAGCCAAAGTGTAAAGCGTACGACTTCTGCAAGTAGGGAGAGGGCTACGAGAATTTTAGATCCAGCCTCTACTTCCATGTTGCCCTCTTGCCTGCTAATTTTAGGATTGGTTACTGTGACTTATGAGTTCTTACAGTAACTGGTCAATCAGCAACTGAAGATCAGCGATTACTAGACACGGACATAGACCCAATTGGATACACTATTTAGATAGATCCATCCACGGGTATAAACTTTTGTTAGAGGATCTCGAGGCAAAGGTTAAGGATAGGATAACCGTTATAGAGCTATTTGCAAAAGATTTGCATAGACGTATAGACAATATTTAGGCTTAGATGAGAGCACAACTTTGCGAGGCTCAAGCACTTGATTTTTAGGGCCTGCATGAGGAGGCGTTTATGTTGAGATCTAAGGTGAGATCTTTAGCTGAGAGATATATTCCAGTCATCCCTACGGTGATTCCTTATTTCACGCAACCACTGCACGGGCCACCACCCTTGATTTTAGACTTATTTGCTTAGGAGGATGAGGTCCAAACTATTGAGGCGAAGAGAGGTCGGGAGTAAGAGGAGTTAGGTGACTCTTAGGAGTTTTAGCATGCCTTGAAAAGTCCATTATTATCTGTGCTACAGCATGATGTTGACTATGATTGGAATCCCCATCTTATGCGGGGTGCCTCTTCAAGTCGACCACCAGCACCTCCTAGCAATAAGCCAGATGAGGCCCCAATTAGGGTTGAGCCAGCTTTTGTCACCTAGAGCATCCCAAATATGTCCCTACACCCTTGTATTTTATATTTTCTGGTACGCACTTAGGTTAGTGCATTAGCTTTAAGTTAGGGGTAGGGATGTACCAAACTACCCAAGGTTTTTGTTATTGTGTCTCTTTTCCCCAATATATGCTATAATAGTAGGCATCATGTTTAGGTATTGTTTATGTTGTTATATGTGTTATGTGTTATTTTTGTTTGATTAGAAAAAAAATAAGGAACCTAAGTGCAGTTAACATATTTTGTTTTGTGTTTTTAAATATTAAAAAAATAATACTGCTCTAAAAAGTTTTGTGAACTGTGTGTTGTGATATATATGTGTGACCATTGTTTGAATATTGTTATGGCATTAGTGTTAAGGAAAAATTATCATTGCTGAGCATTGCATGAACCGGATAGGTAGTCATTGATAATATATCTCTATACCATGTGTTTGTGTGGAATTTACTTAGTTCACGTGCATCTAATCTAGAACTTCCTCATTTAGTCTTGCTTAGTTTGTAGGATGGTTGAGACAAGATCATAGGTTTGTGTTTAATAAGTCCACTCTTACTCTGAAAGACTGTCCAAACAAGAATAAGTATCCCTTAATCTCAATTTTGAGCCTAAGTTGACCCATTTTCTTATTTTAACCCTTTCCCCATTCCATTTAATTACAGTAAACTTGTCTTTCCCCTAGTTCCTCGTTGGACATTGTGCAACTCAACCAGGCAAATTACCTAAGTTGAGGGTGGATATCATAGAGGTGCATAGTTGAAATTAGGTATAATGAAGGGTGTTAAATAAATGAAATGAAAGTAGAGTTGAGTGTGGTAGAAAAATGTATTAAGAAAAATAATAAAAAAATAAGAAAAATGAGAAAAAAAATACAAAAAATGAAAAAACCCCACCCAATCCGAATAAGCAATAAAGAAGAAAAAAAAGAGAAATAAATAAGAATAGGTAAGTACTGGAGCCAATAATATTTGTTTTATTTCAAGGAGAGTGATTCAACATATCCCATATGTATCATATAGCCCCCAAGCCTACATTACAAACCTAGAAAAGTCTAATAGTGATTCTAGTCCAACAGACCAAAAATTAAGGTACAAAAAATAAAGGCAAGCCAATGGTATTTTAGGCGCATTAATGGAACTTCTTTTGAGAGCGTGAGTGTCTTGATATAGTCCCTTTCATTGACATTCACGATGACACTATGAGAGTTTGGAATTCCTTGTTATGAGGATACATGGGTTGTATTGTTAACTGCTTATCTGTTCGAGTAGTGTTAGTTGCAGATATGTTTGGTTGTTTGTCGCTAATGTAATGCCATCACTCGATTCTATTGTGTCATACAGTTATGCTACACGGATCCATTCAATAGTTTTGAAAAGTGTGAATAAGAAGGGATAAGAAATTTGAGTTGATATAAGTTAACTGTCATAGTTGCCTTAGGTTTCTCTTAGTTAAGCATCGAGTTTTCTTTGTCATGTGTTACTTTCCTGAGGACATGCAAATATTCAAAGTTTGGGTATTTGATGTGTCATGGTTTCATGGCACTTTCAATGCTTTAAATAAGAAAATTACGCAAGTACTTTGGTATTTTTGTTAGATATGATATGCTTGTGTGGGTTTTTCAAGAAAACAGAGTTTGAAGTAGAGAAAGAGAGAAAAATGGTGAAGCCTAGCAGTAAGGCTACTTATGATCCTTGTTTATGGGCCGTAGGTAATTCCTACGGGCCCATAAGTGGCCGGCATAGGTAGAAATGTTGAAGTTCTGAAAGATGTTGCTGAGTTCAGAATCATACGGACCTTGACTACGAGGCATAGGGACTACTTATAGACCAGATGCTACCCCTCATTGGTAGGGGTTCTGAAAGCTAAAAATTCCCTTGATTTCTAAGAATCTACTTATGCTCCATAGGTACTACCAATGGCCCATAAGTGGGGTCATAGGTTGGTGTCGACTCTATTTTTAACTTTGTTTAGGATAGGTTTTCTGATGTAACTATAAATACCCATTGGATGTTTTATTATTATGTTACGTACTTTATATACTTATATGCATTGTTTCGAGTGTTGAGATACAATTTTTATCTTGGAATTATTATTCTTTGTTTTAGGGTTTGATATAAAGTTGAGATTTTGGTTTTCATTCTTATTATTTGTGAGATCATTCAATGTCTTTAATTTTGAATTTATGAGTGATGTTGCAATCATGAGCAGCTAAACCTTATAACTAGTTTGTGGGAACCTAGATGAATTAACAAAACATAGGAAGTGCAAAGTCATTCTAAGTTGGTGTTTGTGCATGTATTGTGGTTTTCTTCGCTTTTATTGATTTGTTAACATTTTCAAACATTAGAAACTTGTTTGTATTCAATACTAACTTGAGAGAGGTAGAGATTAGGAAAATAAGCTCACAACAATACTTTGAAGCTACCAACCTTCATCTAACTAATTTGAGACAAAAAGGAGACAGTTAAGGTGAAATCCAGAACAAGGGTTAGTAATGCAACACTTTGAGACCAGAAGATATGATAGAAAATTACCCAAACCAAGGTCAAGAGATGGTTAGGTGATACATAACTTGTTAGATTTTGCCTGAAAAGTACCAAGATAGTTCGACGAGCATAAGAAGTCTGTGGAGTTAAGAAGTCGGGGGAAACATAATCCTAGTGATAATCGTATACTAATAACAACTATATTTGCCAACACTGTTACTATTACTACTATTCTTACAAAACCCCCATTTACTTTCTACACTTTTCAACCACATCAGCAAGCTCGTGATAGATTGTCGTCCTATTCCCTATAGGTTCGACCACAAACTTATTGGGTTCTATATTTGACAAGCGACTGCGTTATACATTTTAAGAGGTGTAATTTGGGCAATATCAAGTTGTGATGCTAGCCCCAATGTGGGGAGCAAGCCTCGTAGCACAGGGCCTAGCACGAATCCCACTCTTCAAGCAAGCTAGTAGCCCTTGTGGGGTCCCTCGCAGTGCGGGGCCATCGTATGATGGTCCCCCCATTATGCTTGATCATTTTCACATCCAAAACCTCCACCAATGAATTAGAACACATCCCAAAGTGCTTTGTGTTCAATTGAGGGGTCACGTGGGTTCGTTTTTAGCTTTATTAGAACTCCTAAACATCCGAAGTGTTATATAGTTCTATATGATGTCCAAATAAAATATATGTTTGAATGACTAAGTATAAGATTATGGAATGATCTATAATTAGGTACATACATTACAGTTGCTTAATTATGAAATAACTAGATGGTTTTATGTTTTAGTTGAAGAAATCTGTCATATGTCTATTGTACATAGAGAAATCAACAAGCCTCATTGCATCATATTTTTTTTGTTGTTACATATTGTGTAATCTGATCTCTAGAATCGCTAACATGTTGTTATTTGAACACATATACATCACAAAGCTAAGCATAAGGATGTGTTTCCATTATCAAGTTATTGTCATTTAAATTCTGATTCATAGCAAAAACTTGTATATGAATGTGTTAGAAATTGCTTAGTTGTTGTGTTGCCATACTTATATATACTAGAATTATGTATAGGGAATGGTTAGCAATTTATCAGTGGTTGTATTATCAAAACTTATACATACCACAGTTATGTATAGGTATTGTTTAGACATTTCTGATCTCACGTTATTTCAACATATATACATAGCATTGTTATGTATGTGGATGGTTATTATTCATCATATGTTGGCATTTTAAATCTAATACATATAGCATTTTTGTATAGGGGGTCGTATCCATTATAGTTACATTGTAACATACTATTAAGTTCATATCAATGTCTGTGTAGACATGCTTAACTTTTTTTACTCGTTAATTTGAGCAACATATTGATGTGATATTTTACCACTTGCGTAAGAAGTCAAAGCAACAAAGGGCCTAACAATACAAATACACCACTATAAATTGCTTGTTAATATACATAAAGAAGACATACCATAAGTATTATCCAAATGCAGATAATAGGGTACTTTCTACACAGAAGGACTATGCACAATCATGTATTATTTATCGGCATAAAGAATTAATAGCCAACATAATTAAAGGCTTCAGCGTCCCCACTGGATTACCTTAACATATGATGGATGAGGTGTACATACCCATACATTATGATGGAGAGTTTCACTAGTTCTCAAGGAAAGGCGCACACATATAATTATGATTCATTATTGAATGCAGGACAAAGGAAACCATCGCCTGAGATTCATAAGCTGGCAGTGATATTTCCTACATATTTGTCTGATAGTGGGTTTGGAAGAAACCAAACATACATACTAGTAAAACCTTGAAGAAACAAGGATAAAATAAGCCAACAAACACAAAGTGTGAACCAACACTAATTCGAGGTTGAATGTGTGAAAGACATTTCTCAGCAAGCAAGTGGTAGTTTGTCTAATTATGTAGAGACAATGTGTAAAACTTTATATTATTGTTGAATAATTTTTGTTAACTCGAGATACTTTACTATTTAGGGACTAAAGTTTTCATAACTGGCTATGTTGAGTAATTGAGTCAAGAAGTGACAGTGCCTTCAGACAGGTTTGAAGCAAAATCTCATCAATTGAGATACGCTTCACTTTTATTGAATTACAGAGTGCTTAAGGCTAAGAAAATCTATTTTAGATACAATAAAGATCTTTCAAGGCGAAGGCTTTAATGTTCCACCTCTTGATGAATCATAAATTTTAGCATAGAATTGTTAGAAAGTTGTCTCTTTTATTGAAAATCGTTTGGCAACTATGTTTAACAAATACTATTGAAGACATGTTTTTTATCTTTATGCTTAACACTTTTATTTTGTATTTTGTACAAAATGATCATAATATATTATCTTCTGGTTGTATTTTCATATTCAGTGATGTATCTTATTATTTGTTGTGTTTGATGTCAGTCTCATTGATACACCACGTCAGTTGATTTACTAGGTGCTTATTTTTCATTGTAATGTGTTACTTATTTTATGTTTGATAGGCATAGAAACTGAGAATAAGTAATGTATCAAATACATTACTAGTTTAAATTAGTAATGTATATAATTTATTAATATTATGTTTTTTTAGTGACACTTAACATTTAAGGTATCATCTATGTATCTGTAAAATATTTACGTATGTGTTTTTTATTAGTTAAGCATAAAGTAGTTAATAGGTCATTCAGACATTACAGCATATACATTACTGTTCAGTAATGTTTCTTAGAAAGTTATTTGGTATGACTATGATATACATAGCAATGCTTAATGTAATGATGTATCAGGTACTTGGCAAAGCTTGAAGAAGTAATATTTTCCTATTGTAAGTAGTAAAGACATAACAAATATCATTTGATAATGTATCTAATACATAGTTCTCTTTCGATTAGTAATATATAAGATTTATTGTTATTCTATATTTAAAATGAGACATAACATACCAAATATAAGCTATGAATTAGTAAAATATTTACCTCTGCTTTTTATATTAGTTAATAATAATAAATCTATTATTTTATTTATACATTAAAGCTTATACCTTATCGATACATGTAATGTATCTCAACTGAAATTTATCTTAAGTATGACATAAATAGCAAACATCGAAGTGTATGAGTATTGAGCATTGTATATGTAGATAACAATCAAACATTTTTTAACTAAATGAAAATGGTGAAAATGCATCTCAAAACTTAAATTAATAAAACACCAACAACTAATGTTATAGTCAACACACGATATCTCGTTAAAGAAGATTTAATAATACTCAAATCAGGAAGAATGAAACCAATGATTAAGTACTATAGGTGAATGATGCCATGTATCTTCCAACATAAATTTCACTTTTCCTTTGGAAAGAAATCACAAGTGCCCTAGTTGTGACCTGTACAACGGCATTTTCCACAATGATCTGTGCCTATGACAGAGTTTCACTTGATTTCTTATGCCTCTCTTTCTTTGGTCTTTCAGATGGTCTTTGATATTTTGGTGGTAATACTTCTTCCTCGTATACAAATTTAAGTACATGTCAATCTTTCATATCTGGCATCAAATGATTGGAACTTCATGTCTTTACTAAAGTGCCAGGATTATAGTAATCAAAGCAGTATGGACCCATAACATCTATATTTTTGCTATTTAAAATAGCAATTATGTGAGGACACAGTATCTCATCAAGTTGAAATTGTCCACAATTGCATGTTTTACTCTATAGATTGAGAACATACCTTCTACTAGATTTGTATACAGAGTACACGTAGTTTAAGGAAGCTTTAACCTGAGAAACATATAACTAGGATTTCAACTGATACATAAATGTAATCTCAATTTAATAAAAATTTCAAAATAAATAAATATTCATAAAGAAATAACAAATTTATGTATTTGTTAGAACATACCATCATGAGAGAAGCTTTCACACTATTAAGAGTTAGAATTTCTTTGAACCTTCTTCCTAATGTACTCTTTGTATATGATATTATTTCTCTATTTTTGCAGCTCTGAGATTTAAACAATATTCTTGCTTCTACAGAAACTCTAGTATAGGAAGTTATCGCACCTCTACCAAACAACCATTTATACATTTAGCATATTATATGTCATTATCCTCCCTCTATTTACGGTGCATGATATCTAGACCATTTTTCTTAACCAACTTCATCTAGGTAATTCTATCATCCTCCCTCTATTTACGGTGCATGATATCTAGGCCATTTTTCATAACCGACTTCATCTAGGTAATTCTTATCCCATGATCCACCTTTCCCACCTTTTCCATAAGGTAATCGAAATCCTCTTTTCTATAAGCTTTCTCCATATAATAGTACAAATCACTAAGTATGTCCTTATTTTTCTGAAAGTTAGTGCAAATATTCTTTTCAAGATGCCAGAAGCATGCAAGATATGGGACATTAGGTTACACAATGCTCATACTTTTGATGATGCTTTTATTGTGATTCGATAAACTACACATGTTGTTACGTTCTCGAACTGCAAAAATAAACTGCAGAAAAAATCATGTTCCACACATGTTGTCACATTCTCTAACTGCACAGCTAAACTGCTGAAAAAATTATATCCATAAAACAATCATTGTTTGTATCTATAACCATATACGTTATTAGTAAAATACAACCTAAATCAGAAAAAAACAAATTAGTTTTTTAGAATGACATTTAGCAACTATTATACTATATAAGTAGAATATTCAACGAATGTATAAATAAAATAATCAACACACCAAAATGTAATACCATTAAATATTACGAGAACGGATCATTAAAACAGGAACATTTCTAGTACATGCACCACCAAGAGTGTTCGTTTAAAGAAAAGTTTTTTTGTATGATCCACTCAAATGAACCCCGTCAACCATTACTACGGGTCTGCAAAACTCAAAACCACTTATCATTGGATTTAAGGCAATAATAAACAACTACATGAACTCATATTTTGTTGACATGTGTATCCTAATGTGAGAGTTAGGATACATAATATTTAGCATGTGAATATATCTCAATATTTTACTATATCCATTAGTAGATCCACCCTAACCGTCTCTATAGAATGCTCCATATCTCGCTATGCCTTCATATAATTAATATCAACCCCAGAAAAAAATTTCATTTCTATAATTATATCTTCTGGTGTGTGTATTCACTTATGATTAACTACCTTCGGCGTTGTAAAGTCACAAACAAAAGTTGTTGCATCTATCAAATTTTTTGGACCCTATCATTCAATCGATATGTATGTTCATCATTGAACTCCCAATCATAAAAACATTTGATTTGTTCAGACTAGATACCTTCATGATCCATTTTAATTCTTTCTTATAACATTGTAGGTTAGTAACTGTAGAAATCAACAACAACAAACCCAATGTATTCCCACCTAGTGGGGTCTGAGGAGGGTAAAATATACGTAATTCATACCGCTACCTCTGAGAAAGTAAAGAGGTTTTCTCCTATAAACCCCTGGCTCAAGACAAAGGATAGTAAACAAATTAGTAATATAACATGCAAGGGGATGAATGAAATAACAGAAATACGACACCCACTGAGAAATACCATACATTCATAAACAAAGACAGCCACCACACCCAACTCTCCTAACTAGCAGCCCTAACCTATGGACACAACCCTAAGATGACTATCCCAGCAAAAACAAAACTTTCCTAACTACTTGCTACGATTCACCCATACGCACTAGCCTTCTAACTTAATCCGTGTCCTTCAAACCCTCCTATCTAGGGTCATGTCATCGTAAGCTATAACTGCTCTATGTCATGTCAAATTACCTCCCTCCAGTATTTTTTCTACCTAACTCTAGCCCTCATTAATTTATCCAAAGCTAGCATCTCATACCTACAAACTGGGGTATCCATGCCCCTCCTTATCACATGCCCAAACCATCTTAGACTCACTTTTCGAATTTCGTCCTCCATCGAAGCCACTCCCACCTTCTCTTTGATAGTCTCATCCCTAATGTTATCTCCCCTAGTAATTCCACACATCTAATGTAACATCCTCAGTTCCACCACCTTCAATCTTTAAATGTGGGAGCTTTTAACTGGCCAACACTCTGCTCCATACAGCATGGCCGGACTGACTATCACTCTGTAGAATTTACCTTTAATATAGGGGGGAACATTCTTATCATACAACACTCCTGAGATGAGCCTCTACTTCATCTAACCTTCCTCAATACGATGAGATACATCCTTGTCAATCTCTCCATTCTCTTAAATCAAAATCAAAATAATAAATTAAGAAAGGTATAAAGGATATAAGTTATAGTGGAAGGCCAAAGGACAAAGATACACAAATATATTAAGAGTCACAAAGTTTATAAAAGTGTGATGATAAGAATTGGTTAATTTAGGGATTAGAAAATCAAAAATCTACTTGATGCAATATTTACTACTAATGTTATTTTTTCTAACCCTGATTGGCCGATGATGCCTAAAAGTACATGTGATTTACTGATGCTAAACATACTATACCTTCAACCTGGGATATAGCAATGGTGCAGGCCAGTTGGAGTTTCTATAGCAGCAGCGACGATGATTATTCTGCAGCAACTCTTGCCCTCTCTATCCTATATAGATGTTATGACATGGACTTTCTATTTTTTGTCTAATGCTCTTGTACTTGCTTAGGATTGTTTCTGGGTATTCACTGCTGATTATTTTCCTCATTAAATTTATGTATTACATATATCAAAATAAATTGATACATGTCATAATCCAAACTCGTTGTGAGTGGCATCCACACTACTCACCCGATGGGAGAACCTTCTATCCCAAACTACCAACTCATAATAAACACTAAGAAGAGTCAAAGAGCGAATCCACCAATAAATAAATTCAAAATCAAATCAAAATATAAGTACAACTAAATACAGAACAATGTACTTAACCATAACCATTACTAGGAATCAAAAATTATTCATACCAAATCTACTAAAGATTGCCAGGAAAGGGATGCACCCCCAAAACTAAAAGGAAAGGATAAGTCAAGAAATAAGAACTATGTCATAAAGGAAGGATCACATGGAAGCAGGGATATGTTGCTCACCCTAAAATCTAAAAATAGTTGTTGAATCATAAGTGAGGTCTCGTAGAAAGCACTGGAATATTCGCTACACTCACAAAAGTTAGAGCAGGTGTAGTATCAGTACACAAGAAAATAATAGTGTACTGGCATGAGCATTTGGCCAATTTATAGTACAATAAGTAAATTCATGCTAATAAGTAAATTCATGCTCAAACCAACATACACTTAGCATAACAAGCAACAAATAAGCAGTTTAAAATCAGAACTAACAAGTCAAAAAATTCAACCAAGTAAAGTCAAGAAATGTAAATAATTATCAAGCATAAATATATTTCTATTTCACTCATGAAACCGTCAAACTCGTCTGACCCTCGTACATACGTGCTACAAGTAAAACATCCACCCTCTAGCCATGACCTACAGAAACAATTTCCATTCATACACTAAATGTTAGACACAAGTGTATGCCAATCTTGGTTCACCAATAACCCGTGAGAACGTTTCAAATACCAAAATATTTCATTTTAGCAATGAGGTAGGTAAAATCATACAATAATGTAAAATTATTTCCATTGACCACACGAAACAACATGCACTAATAAGATACACCACAAAATATTAAACATGCACATATATCACAAATTATATTTAAACTACAATACCATCGCCTACCTCAAACTAAGCTTGTACAACTCCTCAAAGCCACAGTTTTTCCCTTTCGTGCATTTTTGCTTGCTCTTTGAAACACTCCAAATTTTGGCCCTTAAAATACTTGAGCTTTGGGCTCACTGCCTTGGTCATGGCTCGTGAGATATGGTTATGGGTCATAGGACCCTAGTCATAACCAAATCAGAAACAAAGTGGTAAGGTTCTACTCTGAGAACAAGTGGCTTACTAAGAGCCGTAAGGATATGATACGAGTCATAGGTTCAAATAATAGAATGTTCGGTATTCAATTCATTTGGGGTTCTATGTTACTCATGACTATACCTTATGAGTTGTAAGATCTCTTTACGTGTGGGTGGGTAGAGTCGTAAGGTGGGAAGTGTGTGGGGGTCCTAGTCCCTGTACTGGTTACGACTAGTGGTTACGAGTCATAAGTTTTGGCTACGAGTCAAGGGATTGACTTGTAACAAAAGATGATGTATTTCAATTTTTAAGTTGGGGGCACTTTGGACATTTTCAACTTAAAACCCTTTTGAACCCACGTCCATAAAAAAATTTTGGGGTATTCATTCAATACTTTAACAAATTAAATATTCTTTCTAAATTCCCTCAAACAAGTCAAGGTAGGGTTTCACAAATTTGGTCATCTCAAAAATCAAAGGTTGGTTTCTTCCATAAATAAACGTGATTCGGGCATGTTACTCTTCCTTCATTGTAAATTTTGCAAAAGTATATGATTTATAGTATTGTCCATAAGATTATTATGTTGGTTTCGAAAGTAAAGGTTGGGGGTTTTTAATGTTATGAATTGACCAATGTTTTTCATGGTTTTTATATATTTTTTTATGCTTTTAAATATGGTTTTGAACATGTGGGTGCATGGGTTTGGTGGTTGAACTTGAGAATGGTAATTTTCTCTAAACTTGTGGCTTTGAAGTGATTATAACCCCAACCCCATAATGTGACATTGGTTTTATTTATGAGAACTATGGGAATTTGTAAAATTAAACTAGTCTTGAACTACTGCATAATATAAAGAAGTATTTAAAATACAAAGGTATGATTTAATTAACAAAGGGAGTCAATGTACCTCAATGTGTATTTATAAATAAAGAGAGTTATTCTCCCCAATTTAATGAAAACTATTTTGGCATGACATGTTACCTTGCAAGTGTAGTTTGTATGAGAATACCAACAATGCATGCCTAAAACTGTATTATGGTTAAATGAATGGGAATGTATGATACTTGTGTTAACTGGGCTATAATAAGGGTTGTGTAGTTGAGTCGTGAAAGGAGAGGTTCAAGTGACCAATACTTGAAACCGCATTTGCCGACGTGGAGGTCAAAGTGACCAGGAAGGTTCTAGTCCCCCTTATTATTATTTTATAATTACGGAGGTTCGAGTCCCTTGTAAATCTTTATATGATTGGGTGCTTAAGTCACCTTGGTATATGTTGGAGGTTTCTTGTCCCCCATGTGCATATATATAAGATTATTCTCCGGTTTGTGTGGCTACACACATTAAGGCCCAGCCAGGGGGTGAGAGCTAGGTCCTATAAAGACCGTGGGTACTACTATATGATGGTGAGCTACACAATACAGACTAAGGTTTTGAAATGCATGTGAATTTTGAAATGCATGTGAATCCTTATTCCTTATACCGGTATGTGATATATATTATGTATATGCATTTGATTATGTAAACTAGCTTTGAATGATTTTAAACTGTTTATCATATCATTATGTTATCCTTATCCCCTAGTTACATGCTACCGTTCACCCTGCTAATCGTTATCGAACACTATATCCCCATGCAATGCAGGAACTGGCCCTTCTACTCCTTCTACTCAGTGTAGATTGAAGTAGTGAGCTTCCATACTTTGGAAAACTCTATTTCATGATTATGGTTTTCTTTATATTTTGACTATTACATGGATTTAGTTTTTGGCTATGGTATGGGTATGTCCAAACTGGATACTCTTTGGTTTTGATTAGAGACTTTGTCAGACTACTGTTGGTATGGGTGGGGTCGGTAGTGGTATCGGTGTTGGTATTTGTATTGGAAATGATACCAATATAGGTTGGTTTTGATTATAGACTTGTTTTAATTCTTTTAAAGTGATGATCTCTTATCTTGTTATATGTTCAAAATTCATCCTACTTTGGGGTGTGGTGAGTTTGGTTTGGTTAGGTACAAGGAGTGATCTCTAGTCAACGTGGGACTTGAGATACCTACCACGGCCAGGTCTTGGTTTGGGTCGTGACACTCTTGGTCTAGAACATGCATATAAACATATAATTAATGACATGACCTACCATGTTGGGAATTATAACTCACACTCAACCACTAAGGTCAATTTCATCCCTTTTTAGAATTTTTCTACCATAATTCACCTAAAACTACCAATTCCATGGATAAATTAGTGAATTAACAAAATACAAAGGTAAATCAACTAATAATAATCTAAATCATTTAACTTATTACTTAATTCGCTCTCTTATAGTAGAAATCAACTAAAATTAGCCCTAAAACCCTTTCGAAACTCCGTAAATTAGCAACTCTAAATTTTAATTATTAATTACTAGTTAACGGAAAAGAAATCCTTACCTCAACGATTTCAATGATGAAAATCTAGTGGGCATTCCCAAAATCGCCCCTCTTTTTCCTCAAAATGAATTCTAGAAAAATATTTAAAAAGGTAATTAAATCTACAACTTTCGGTGTATAGAGACATACGTCGTTATAGCAGTTGTTGACCAAGTTTGATCGCTGCTATAGCAAAAATTTCTCTGTGATAGCGAAGGTTGATATAGCACTGTGCATGCCTCTATAGCAAATTTGATGGTATAAAATTTTTAGTTTCACCAAAAAATCTCAATTTTTGCAGCACACTTTAAACTAGGGACATTACAAATAATGTCATTTACGCTAAGATCAATTCTGGTAGTTCTATTCACCCAAATTTAATTCCATATATTTATACGGGTTTATCATCATCTTAGCTAACTAAAAATTAAATCAAACACCACCAAACTTTACCAAATCAATCTTGGGCTTCTCCACACCATACTCCGCATTAATTTTTCCTGAAACTAGCCTAACTTAAAATTTATAACTTCAAAACTACAAAGAATTTTTATCTGGAATTTGCAATTAAATGTTTACACATAACAACAAAAATTGTCATTACAGTAGATACCAATTTACCCATTTATCATTCTTGAATGATCAGATGTGAAAAAAAGGGTAAAATAAGGAGAGAAAAGAGTACTTATATCCTTAAATAATTGATGGTAGTTTTCTCGCATGACCTTCTCAATTTTACATATGGCTTCTTAAATGGAACAATGCTTCCATTGAACCTCAACCGGACAAATTTCCTTCGTCCTAAATTTTTGAACAAATCGATCTACAATTGCCACTGATTCTTTCTAGTAAGCCCATTCCTTATTTAAAAGAACTGAGTCCTACTTAATGATATAGTCTTCATCCCTATGGTACCTTTTGAGCATAGAGACATAAAATATCAAATGGACTTAAGACAATCCCGACGATAGAGCCAGCTTGTACACAACTAAACCCACGTCTTCAAAAATCTCAAAGGGACCAATATACCGAGGGTTGAGCTTGCCCCTCTTGCCGAACCTCATAGCTCCATTTATGGAAGATACCTTAAGAAAAACTTACTCACCAAACTTGAAGTCCATTTCTCTTACCTTACGGTCTGCATACTCTTTCTGCCTACTTTGAGCAGCTAACAACTTGGTTGAATAAACCTTACTTTCTCCTAAGCCTCTTTGACTAAGTCAGTGCTCAAACGTTTGAATCACCAGTCTCAAACCACCTAATAGGTTACCTACACTTTCTTCCTTAAAGTGCCTCGTATGTTTCCATATCAATGTAGGAATAATAATTGTTGTTGTATGAAAACTCACACAACAGAAGAAATTGGTCCCAATGACCATCAAAACAAATCATACAAGCCCTCAAAATTTCCTCTAGCACCTGAACCGTCCTCTCTAATTTCCCATCAGTTTAAGGATGAAAGTCATGCTAAATGTAAGCTTGGTGCCAAACTCCTCATACAATATGTCCCAAAATTTGGAATCTTATTCTACATCATTATCAAAAATAATAGTAAGTGCACCCAAAAAAGTCTCCCAATCTCCTTGACTTAGATTTTAGCAAACTATTGAGAGCTTTAGTCTACCTAAACCAGCATACAGTGAGCTAATTTCATCAACTGGTCCACTATCACCCAAATGGAGTCATACTTTTTAATATTTTTGGAAGACCCACTACGAAATCCATAGAAATATGCTCCCATTTCCACATAGGTATAGGTATACACTAAAGCAACCCCGCAGGACTTTGGTGCTAACACATCACCTGTTGACAATTTTGACAGTTGAACACATAGTCTACTATGTCTCTATTTATTCTGGGCCACCAATAAATCTTTCTCAAGTCATAGTAAATGTTTGTTATAGCCAAATGAATAGAATAACTCAAACCATAGGCGTCTGAAACTACATCACGAATCAAATTATCAACTCGAGGAATACACAGTCTTTCCTTAAACTACAAAACCTCACACACATCAAGGGTAGCATCCTTCACCTCCCCATTTACTACTTTATTCTGGAGTGCATTCAACCTCTTATCCTTAAATTTCTTGGCCTTTACCTATTCTACAAAATTTGACTTAACCTCAACTCTAGCCAACACTCTACCCTTATCTGAGACCTCAAACTTCATGCCCTGAGATGTTACAGTTTTGAAACTCTCTAGCTAAAGGTCGTCTGAACACCCTCAAAAATGACAAACTACCATGCTTACAACTTTGTGGCTTAATATGTCTGCCATCATATTGGTCTTACCCGAATGGTACTAAATAGTAACTCCATAAGCTTTTAATAATTCCATCCATCTTCGCTGCCTCATATTCAAATATCGTTAGGTAAACACGTGTTAAAAGCAACGGTGGTCTGTGAAGACCTCATCACACCATAAAGATACTAGCTTCAAATCTTTGATGTAAACACCGTCGCTACTAACTATAAGTCACAGGTTAGGTAGTTCTTTTCATAAGGATTAGCTACCTGGAAATATAAGCAATGGAATTCCTAACCAACATTAGCATAACACCCAAGCCTAAACATAAAGCATCGCGAAACACTATGAAGTCCTTACTTTCAATCGGTAACAAAAGAATAGGCGTTGTAGTCAAGAGTGTCTTGAGCTTTTGGTATCTCTCTTCATATTGATATGAACAAATAAATGATATTTCCTTCTAATTCAACCTTGTCAAGTGAATTATAATGGATAAAATTTTCCTTAAAAAGGACTAGCAAGGCTCATAAATCCTTACCTCGGTCACTAAACTAGTTTGAGTCTAATTTTTAATTACCTCAATCTTTTGGGGGTCCATCATTTCCTGTTTTTCGAAAACCAAGTGACCCAAAAATGCTACTAATACAACCAAAATTCACACTTTGAAAACTTGACAAATAGTTATTTCTCCCTTAGAATCCCAAAACTATTTAAAGATAACATGTGTGTTCCTCCTTACTCTTGGAATAGACAAGGATATCATTAATAAACACAATAATAAAATAATCCAAGAATGACATAAATATACCGTTCATCAAGTCCTGATGGCCATATCGAGTTCTAAAAGTTGTCTTTGTACGTCCTCCAATATTATTTTCAACTGATAATAACCTGACCGCAAATCAATCTTTGAAAACACTGCACCATGTAACTGGTCAAACAAATCATCTTTGCGGGTCAATGGATACTTATTTCTGATAGTAACCTTATTTAGTTGTCTATAATCAAGCACATATTCAAACCACCATCCTTCTTCATAAAAAGAAGGATTGGATCACCCTAAGGTGAAGCACTTGGATGAATAAAACCCTTGTTAAGTAGTTTCTGCAATTAAGTTTTGATCTCCCTAACCTCTGTTGGAGCCATGTTATAAGGAGGGAAAGTATTAGTCCCTAAAGCCTCATCAATCCTAGGATCCATAGCAACAGTAGAGTGAACAACCGAACCCTAAAAATTTGGTACAGTAGGAGTGGCTCCAGACCCAGCCAACTCACTCAGAAAAGCTAACACCTGTTGAACAACCTCACCAAACAAAAGAGGAAGACTATAGCCCCAGCTAGTAATTCCACCTCAGGCTCCATACCCTGCTCCTCTACTACTTTTATATCCTTCAAATGAGCTTTAGGTAGGGCAGGCATTATTAACCTTTCAAGGGTCTGGCCAACTGCTACTTGAGCTCTACCCCTGGCGGGTGTGGCTCGTCCACTCCTTACCCTACCTCTCCCTCTCACTCATCCCTTTTTCCTAATGGTTGGATCCATAGTAGTGTAGGGGTTTTTGATTATGGTTTGCTTGACTTAGTAGTCACCATATTCAAAAAAAATAATGGCAAAGATTAGATACTGATTTTGATTGCCAGATACTAATTAGAATCAAGTTATAGAACGAAAGAAATAAGAATGACAGATTTCCTAAAGCCCTTATCCTCTCGAAGAAAAGTTCGGATGTCTCTGTAGTATTTTGTGAGATTCTACTCAACACATTTTGGTAAGAAAAGATCGACAAACCTAGGCTATGATATCAACTATGTCACGATCTAAACTCACCGTGGGTGGAACCCACACTTCTCACCTGATGGAAGAGCCATCTACCTTAAAATACCGATTTATAATTAACACTTAAGAGTCAAAGAATTAATCTATCAATAAATAGATTTAAAACCAAAACAAAACATAAGGTCAACTAAATGCAGAACAATTTACTTAACCATAACTATTTCTTGGTACCGAAAGTTGTCTGTACTAAAACTACTAAATATTGTCAAGAATGGGATGCAACCCCAAGACTAAAAGGAAAGCATAAGTCCAGAAATAAGAACTATGTCATAAAGGAAAGATCTCGTAGTAGCTCGGATATGCCGCTCACTATGAAATCTGAAAGTCGCTGGAATCACAACTGAGGTCTCGTAGGATATACTGGAATATGTGTTCCACTCACAAAACTAAGAGCAAGTGCACACAAGAAAACAATAGTGTACTGGCAAGGTCATTTGGACAACCCAAGATGAGAATATGAAAACATAACTAATTTATTGTATAACAAGTTAATCCATGATCAAACCAATATCCACTTAGCATAACAAGCAACAAATAAGCAGTTTAA
Organism: Capsicum annuum; assembly: GCF_002878395.1. Lineage (NCBI taxonomy): Eukaryota > Viridiplantae > Streptophyta > Magnoliopsida > Solanales > Solanaceae > Capsicum > Capsicum annuum. Next base: position 18,508,500 of record NC_061114.1, on the reverse strand, counting down.
GATTAAAACCAACAAGTCAACAAAATATCACCAAGTCACGTTCATCCAAGTCAAGACATGCAAATAATTATTAAGTGTTAATATATTCTTCGATTAACTCATGGAACCAGCAAACTCACTTTACCCTCGTACATAAACATTAATGATAAAACATACACCCTTGAGCCATGACCTTCAGAGGCAATTTTTGTCCATGTACTAAATCCCAAACCCAAATGTTTGCCAATCTTGTTTCACTAATAACTCATGAGAACCTTCCAAATGCTAAAACATTCCACATTTAGCAATGAGGTGGGTTAAAACATACAACAACATAAAATTATTTTCATTGACTACAACAAACAACATGCACTAACAAGCCACATTATAAAGTAGTTAACATGAACATATAGCACAAATTGGATTTAAACTATAATACCATCACCTACCTCGAACCAAGCTTGCGCAACTCCTCTAACTCAGAGATTTGTCCTTCCGTGTAATTTCTGCTTTCTCTTGGTCTAATACGCATATAAACACATAATTAACGAAATGACCTTCCATGTTGGAAATTATAATTCATATCCAACTCCTAAGATCAAGTACATGATAATTTCCTTTCCATTCTAGGGCTTTTCTATCATAATTCACTGAAACTATCAATTTCATAAATAAATTGGTAAATTAATAAAATCCAAGGATAAATTAATGGTTAATAATCAAACCCCATTAATTTATTATGTAATTCCCTCCCTTGCATCAGAAAATAAGAAAAATCAATCATACAAGCGTCCTCCAACTCCATAAATTAGCAACTTTAAGATATAATATTCAATTACTAGTTAATGAAAGATAAATCCTTACCTCAATGATGCCAAAGGATGAAAATCTAGTGAAAATCGTCCAAAATTGCTCTTTCTTTGCCCCAAAATGAATTTAAGAAAAATTAAACTATTTTGGGAGGAAAATTAACTAAATCTACAACCTTCACCGTTGTAGACTTATGTTGGCATAGCGGCACCTACCACTATAACGACCTTTGACTCGGTTTGACTATCTCTATGGAAAAAATTTCTCCACTATAGGGACGGTTTCTAGCGTGCATGCCGCTATATAGCAGTGTCGATGGGACAGAATGTCCAGCTTCGCTCAAAAATCTCAATTTTTGTAACACACCTTAAATCAAAAATATTTTAAATAATATCTTTTACGCTAAGATCAATTTCGGGAGTTTCACTCACCCAAATTCAATTATGTAAATTGCTACAGATTTTTTATCATCCTAGATAACTAGAAATCAAATCAAACACCACCAAACTTTCCAAAATTATTCTCAAATTTTTTCAGACCATACCTCGCTTCAAATTCACTCAAAACTAACCTAACCTGAAATTTATAACTTCAAAATCGAGAAAAATTTTAACCTAAAATTTTCAATGGAAGGTTTTTTTATAAGGACTGAAAATATTGTTATAATATATGTATAATTCAACTGAATTAAGTTGTTGAATTGTTCAACTTCCGCATGAAATGAATAATTAGGTAGTAAGGATTCTCCTATCTAGGATAGGTGTTAGGTAGGTACCAACACGATCCGTGAATTGGATAGTGACAGATTCTTTCTCCGTAAATAAGAAAGAAAACAAAGTCCACAAACAATGCTTTCAATTATGCAAAAGCTAATGCATTAGTACTTTGATACTTCTTTGATATTATGATGCGACAATATAAATTTATCCCCTGCAAAAAAAAGTATATGTCTTGAGAGGAAAAAATTAAGGATTAAATACAATTAAGTGCAAAAGTTGGAAAAGACCCTATTTACTCATATCCTGTATTTTTATATTTACATAAATAATCGGCTAGATTCACTTTTCGTTTTTTCTATCTAATATACATAAATTAAACATTAATTAAATAAAAATATACATACATCTATAATCTATATCTATAATATATTAAAAGTGTGAAGACCCTTATAAAAGTGATTTGAACTTTTTGCCCTTCATTAAAAGAGTCTCCTTTAGACAAAACTATCTTTTCACTATTTTTTTCAATTTATTATTTAATTATTTTTTATTATATTAATTGAACTTCCTAAAATATATGGAACTCCTAAAATATATGCAGGAGAATCAATTAATATTTTTCTTTCTACTAGACTTCCTAAAATATATGGGACTCCTAAAATATATGGTAGGAGAATTAATTAAAAATTTTCTTTCCGTTGTTTAATTAGAAAAATATTCCTAAAATAGAACTCTATTATGGAAATACATCTATAAATATTATGTATGTTAAACTAGAGAACAAATCGGTTTGCCTATTGGAAGAATATGTTTGATGCTCATCTAACTTGATTCAATTTGGTGGATGCTTGATATTCTAGCCCTCAACTTCTTCATAGTTTTTGTCAGCATAATAGAATTCAACATGTGTGTTTATATATCTTCTTTTCTTTCATTCAAAATTATTCTTTAGGGTCAAAATTTTTTGTCAGACAAGATATTAGTTAGATCAAAATTGAAGCTTTGTGATCACTATTTTATTTTTTTACAGTTTACAGGCCGTAGATGAATGTCGGTTGGATTTGAAGAATTTCTTGTGTAAAGGTTAGGTTTAATTGTATTGTTTTGATATCTTTACTTTCTTATTATTTTACTTTAATTTACAGATGCTAGATGAATGTCGGTCGACTTTCAAAAAAATTTAGGTATAGGTTAGGTTTAATTGTATTATCGTAATATCTCTATTATCATATTATTTGTTATTGTTTACAGTGGTAGATGAGTGTCGAACAACTTTGAGAAAATTTTTGTGTGTAAAGATTAGATTTAATTGTATTATTTTGATGTCTCTATCGTTGTATTATTTTCTAGCAATTTACAGATAGTAGATGAATGTCGATCGACTTTTAAAAATATTTTTTGTAAAGGTTAGGTTTAATAAGTAAATTCTCCATCTTTACATATTCAAAAGATATTAAATTTAATTATTACAGTCATCTTTATTATTTAAACAAATATCCTATTTAGTATAATGTTTGAATTCATTAAAGTGAGATACACGTGCAAGGCGCGTACACCTAAACTAGTTATACATAAAAATACATATCATAGAGCTGATGATTATTTTTAATTTAACCAATAGGACATTATTTTTGAAGGAAAACATTGTTGACATTGATAGTATTACATGACACATTTGTATATCACTTTATCACTTGTATATAATAGGATAGTTAATTGGGTTAGTCTTTTGTCTATTTGGTTGTGCCACTTGTATATTTGGGCCTCTGATTTATTTATTTAATCTGACTTAACCCAGCCCACTTATCATTTGTATATACATAAATACTCATACTATACAGTAGAGACACAGATGAGTAACAAAATATATTTCCTAATTTTCTCTCTCTAGAAGCTTCTCAAATCTGAGTTAAGGTCGATTTAGTTTTCTCAATATGGTATCAGACCTTGTGTTGGTACAATGGAGTTATTGACCTCCCGTCTCATTTTTGGCATTTTTTTGTGATTCTGTGGATATTTTTTGGTGTTTTCTGTGGTATTGGCAGATTTTCGACGGCTTAGACAGCTAGATTCGGCAATTTGCGGCCTACATTTGGCGATTTCCGGTTATATTCTTCCATTCTCTCTATATTGCTATATTGCTACTATTTGTTAGCTGATTTTCATTGTTTCCCTTTTGAATTCATTTTTTGCTATAACAGGTACTGCTTCTAGTACTCTACCTCCTTCTGTCCTACTATATTTTGCTTTCCTTCAACTCTTTGAGAATCGTTTTGGTCAAAACGAACTTCAATGGGACTGGTTATGGAAGTTAGACGAGGGGAATGATGTTAGAATTATTCTGTAAAAACAAATTAGGATTGATAAATGGTACTATGCCCAACTTGAACCCATTTCTCCTAATTTTGAACCATGGAACCGCTGTAATGATATGGTTGTAGCATGGATCCTGAATATCTAGGACAAGGAGATTAGCGAAACAATCATGTATACTGAATTTGCTGGAAAGTATTGGAAAGATATCGAACAAAGATTTGGACAGGCTAGTGGTCTGAAAATCTTCCAAATTCGAAAAAGATATCTCTTCCATTACTCAAGGAAACTCCAATAATGCCTTATATTTAAATAGAATTAAGAGTCTTTGGGATGAGTTGTGCTTTTCCATATCTTATCATGAATCTGAGTGTGGATGTAAGGAGGCCTATAAAAAACTTGACGAGGAACAGAGGGTTCATTAGTGTTTGAGTGGTCTGTGTGACTCTTACTCTACTATTAGGAGAAACATCCTACAAATGAATCCCTTACTTGATATTGATAATGTGTATTCCATGCCCATTAATGATAAAAGCCAGTCTGAATTTCAAAATGCACCTCTGTCATCTTTTAGTTCTGAATCTTCCTCTTTATCCATAGGGATTCAAAAGCCCTATAATCCATATAACCACAAGATTAATTTTGAATCTTCTGCAAGGAGAAATTTTGATTCCAGAAAAAGAAGCAACATAACCAATAGGTATTGCAAGAAACCAGGACATGTGATTGATCAGTGTTATAAGTTACATGGGTTTCCTCCTAATGCTAGACCTCCTAGATTTCAAAAGGACTGTTGCTCTTGTTCAAGCTGCTGAAAACCAATCTTTGGGAGTGTCTGAGTCTTTCACATATAATGTCAAACCTGTCATTGCTAAATCTGGAAACACAAATATTTCTTCAGATCAATTTGCTCAACTGTTGAATTTACTTCAGCAATGTAAATTGGTATCTCTTCCTATTTCTTCAGATCAGTTTGCCCAACTGTTGAATTTACTTCAGCAATGCAAATTGGTGTCTCCTCCTACTGAGATATCTAGTGTTTCAGCCAACTTTGCAGGTTTGATTAATTCTCCCATTTTTGATAAGTGTGGTTTCTTAGCATGTAATTTTTCTAAGATAGAGGATAATCCTTGGATTATTGACTAAGGTGCAAAAAATCACATGACTCCACATTCTTCCTTTCTCACTGATATTAAGCCCCTTATTTTTCCTTACCTTGTAACTTTATAAAATGGTTACAAAGTAAAAGTTACTAGTACTGGCGCTCTCATTCTTTCTCTTGATTTTTCTATAAAAGATGTACTTTTAGTTCCTTATTTTTAGTACAACCTAATTTCCCTTCCACAGTTGATATCTCAATTACAATGTATAGCTTATTTTTCTCTTATTCACTATGTATTGCAGATCTGAAGAAGCTAGTGGTACTTGGTAAATTTCAGAATGGGCTCTACATCCTCAAGGGTCCTTTTATAGAAACTTCTACTAATTTTGTTTGTCTTGATAATTTTCAATCTTACAATCTTCTGTAAATACCATTCCTGCCTTTGACTTGTCTGGTATGAATAAGAGCAGTGCCTTATCTTCTAATGTTGTTTCTTCAACTAGTCAAATGAATATTTCTACGACCCCATTGCTTGTCATTAGTTTGTCTGTTGATCATGCTTGGCATCTTAGACTTAGGCATATGCTTTTTTCTAAGATGAAAACTATATCTATTTTATTTGACCAACCTCCATAAAGACAATCCTTTCTCTGTTCCATTTATCCCATGGCAAGGCAACAAAGAGTCCCTTTTCCTGAAAGTCAAATTCACTCTACCAAACCCTTTCAACTTATATACGTTGAATTATAGGGACCATATCATACACAAACTTATAATGGGTTTAAATACTTTATGACTATTATAGATGGTTATAGTAGAGAAACTTGGACTCATCTTTTACCTTGCAAGGGCAATGTAGTTTCCAATCTTCATTCATTTACAGCAAGAATTCAAACGCAATTTCACATCACTGTTCGAACTTTAAGGTTTGATTAAGCCCTTGAGCTAGGGTCCAGCTCAGCTATAATGTCTTTATTTTATGCACATGGTATTCTTTATCAAACCACTTATGCACACACCCCTTAACAAAATTGGGTTGTGGAAAAGAAATGTAAACATCTTCTTGAAACTTCTAGAGCACTCCTTTTCTAATACAAATTACCTGATAAATATTAGGGTGACTGCATTCTCACAGCTACTTATCTCATTAATAGATTTCCTACTCCCCTATTGAAACACAAATCTTCTTTTGAATTATTACATAGGATTTTTCCCTCTATTTCCCACCTTAAAGCCTTTGGTTGTCTTTGTTTTATTGTTGTCCCAAAACCTCACAGGTATAAATTCACATCTAAGACCATTCCATCTATTTTCATTAGCTATCCACCTGGAAGAAGGGTAATAAATTGTTCAATCTTAACAATTTTAACATCTTCTGCTCAAGGGATGTAATTTTCCATGAACATAGTTTTCCTAACATCTCTCCTCCTTTTTCCCATTTTTTTCCACCTTCTGTGCATTTTCCTGAACTATTTATTCATAATAATGCTATTTGTTCTCATAATGTACCTTGAAATTCTTATCTTATTTCCTCTTCCACATCTCCTCCACCTCTTAGAAAATCTTCTAGGGTTCCTACGGTACTCTCTTACCTTGCTGATTATGTGTGCACCTTTGTCACTACCTCTAAGGACTGTTTTATATCTTCAGTGGATTCATTACAAAAGCCTATTTTTTATACCATCACGCAGCGTCCAATCCTACATGGAAAGAGGTCATGATGAAATAATTTCAGGCCTTAGAGTTGAATAATACTTGGGATATGGTCCTTTTACCCACTGGGATAAAGGTTCTTCCCTGTAAATAGGTCTATTAAATTAAATAAAGAGATGATGGTTCCATTGAAAGATATAAGAAATATTTAGTCATTCGAGGTGATGTTCAACAAGAAGGAGTTAATTTTACTGAAACCTTTTCTCATGTGGTGAAGTTCACTACTGTCAGGTGCCTATTATTTGTAGCTGCTAAGAAAGGTTAGGTTGCACATTAACTTGATATAAATAATGTTTTTTACATGGGGATCTCTATGAGGATGTTTACATGAAAATCCCTTAAGGGATGACTGTCTCTACTTCATCTTCGGTCCCTTTGTCCTCCTTGGAATAACTCAATAAATCCTTATATGGGCTTCGACAAGCTTCTAGGCAATGGTATGCCAAGCTCAGTTCTGCCTTCCAATCTAAGGGGTTTCTGCCTAGTATGAATGATTATTATTTGTCTGTCAAGACTATTGGAAGCAATCGTACTATCATTGCAGTCTATGTTGATGACATTTTGATTTGTGGCGATGATTTAGCAGAAATTTCACTATTAAAATAATTTTTTAATGATCAATTCAAGATTAAAGATCTCGGGGAGATCCATCATTTTCTTGGTCTTAAAGTGAGCAAATTTTCTCAAGGGTTTTTGGTTAGTCTACATAAATTCATCTTAGGTTTACTATCTAAGCTCCATTATTTTTTTCTCACTCCTATAGTATCTTCGTTGGACTCTCATCTGAAACTGTCCACTGATGTTGGTGACCTTCTTCTTGATCATTCCCTTTACAGGATGTTGATTGGGAAACTTAGTTTCCTATAACATACAAAACCTAATCTTTCTTTTACTGTTCAGTACCTTAATCAATTTACTACTCCTCGAGTGCCTCATCTTGAGGCCGGTTATCATGTTCTGAGGTACTTGGTTGTTACTTCTCATTTAAGTCTGCTTTTATCCAGATCCTCTAGTTTTCCTCTTCGAGGTTTCAGTGACTCTAATTGGGATAGTTGTGCTACTAGTCATAAATCTGTATCTGGATTTATGTTGTATTTGGGTGATTGCACCATTTCTTGGAAGTCCAAAAATCAACCCACCAGTGCCTTATCTTCTGCAAAGGCAGAATACCGGGCTTTGGGGCTATTGGTTGCTGAAATTACTTGGCTGATACATTTTTTGGGTGATCTTGGAGTTTCTGATCTTACCCTTGTTGATGTATTTTGTGACAACCACGCAGCTGTTCACATTGCTAAAAATCCTATTTCTCATGAACTGATACGAGAAAATAATGGAAGGCACTAAACACACTCCAAAATAGTCCACAAATCAAAGGATCCTTGGACTTATTAGAGGCCAACTCTTGAATTTACAATACAACACAAGGATGAGAAGATAACAAGCTTTTTGACCCCTATTTCAGCCGATCAAACTACATTAACAACACATAAAAATGAACAACAAGAAGACAACAATTTCGGCTATAAGAACACCACAAAGCCTAGAGTAGGCAACAAGAACAAACACAACAATATTAAAAGAAAGAAAAGGATAGTTAGTGAGACAAAGATTATTGCAAGATTAAGAACCAAGTGTATATCAACACTAACCCCTAATGAATATAATAATTGACACCACACTCTTACGGTGACCTCCAAGGGAATCAACTCACCTCAAGATCCACCATTTTCAAGCAAAGGTCAATATTAGGTTTTCCAAGCCCTAAACTACAATGGTTATTCCAAGCCCTAACTAAGACTACACTAAGGTGTTCTACTCTCAAGAGAGAGGAATTACAATATGTCAAATGTTCATCATTCATAAACTAATGAGTAAAGACTTAAAAGAGACTATATATAGTATATTACAAAAGAAAAACAAAATGACTCCAATGCCCTTAATTAGGTAGGGTGGTCATGGAGTGTCATTTAGAAAAGTCTGAATGACCAAAATACCCACAAGGCTAAGTGACCAAAATGTCCTTAATAAAGGAAACGAAAACTGTGAACCACCAAGTGTGGCCCAAACCCGAGAGTCCTCAAGTCTTCAAGGCTCCAAGCAATCCTCCACACTCGGGTTTGTTTAATGGCATTCTCAAGATGACCCCTCCAAGTATGATCCCGTGCCCTCCATGTGATCAAAGCTTGATTCTTCACGTAGTGACTTTGAATGATGTCATCGAAAGTTAAGGCGTCATTTGACTTGTATCATGAACACGTCAAACATATTGAGGTGGATTGACATTTTACTCAGAATGCTTTAGCTATTGGTCTGATTTCTCTTCATCCTATCTCCACTTCTGTTCAGCTGGCTAACATATTCACTAAGACCTTACTAGGTTTTCAGTAGCAAGGTTTCCTTCCCAAGCTTGGCATGGCTAGCCTTTCCAGTTTGCGGGGGGTGATGGCGGTGATAATGTTACATGACACATTTGTATATCACTTTATTACTTGTATATAATAAGATCATTAATTGGATTAGTTTTTTGTCAATTTGGTTGGGCCAATTGTATATTAGGGCCTCTGATTTATTTATTTAATCTGACTTAACCCGGCCCACTTGTCATTTGTACATACATATATACTCATATTGTACAGTAGAGACACAGATGAATAACAAAATATCTTTCCCAATTTTCTCTCTCAGGAAGCTTCTCGAATCTGAGTTGAGGTCGATTCAATTTTCTCAATAAACCGTGGAGGAAAACAGTTACCCAAAAATAAGGGAATCTCTCTCATATATTTGCTTTATCAAACCCTCACCACCAATCTAGCCACCAAAAGTGAGTAAAAGCATATTAAATCGAAAAGGAGTACAACTATGTGTGATAATTTTTATCTTTAAAGATGCACTCTAGAATTCAGTTCAGTTATAATAATGAAACTATGTTAAGTTATGTAGCATGTGATCAATCAAGAAAGCCTACCATTAAAGTTGGTGAAAATTAATTATCATAAGTTTTATATATATAGGGTCATGTAAGTTAGTGACCTTTGTGAACTGTAGATTACCCTCCTATACCCATTTACACGGCCATGCATAAATAAATAAATGGAAAAACAACATGGCATGGTCATTTTGAAAAAAAAAAAAAAAATGGTCCATAATTGAAAAGGTAGACATGCTATAGTCAGTCGGCTAAAGTAATTCACTTTTTTAGCCATTTGACCCAATTGGACACATGCAGTCTCTATACTCAATTGATACACTTTTATACCACATTGATACACTTTTATACTATATTGATATACTTTTAAAAAAAAAAAAAAAAAAGAAATTCTATGCAAGCACATCCAGTCTCTATACTCAATTGACACTCTTTTATACCACATTAATACACTTTTATACTACATTGATACACTTGCAATATCCATATACTCAATTGATACTCTCTTATACTAGATCGATACATTTTTAGAATGCATGTAAAAACTATATAGAGTCGTATAAAATATGTATCTAAATAATAATTGTAGGTAAAAATTGTTTAGAATGTGTATAAAAATGCTATAATTATTATATAGAATATGTATATATATAGAAACTGTATCTTTATTATATATAAATATATATATATATATATATATATATATATATTTAACAATTGTATTATATTAAAAGTATATGATATTGTATTTTATTGTATAAATAACTAAAACTAAACTAAACAAATAGTATGTTATTTTAATAATGTTATATCACTTAAAATAGATTGTCATGTAAATGGTTTAGAATAAAACTTATAAATCTACCTAAAAGTTCAGTTGAATTATCCAACGTCTGCTTTGACTTTTAAAAGTGAAATGGATTCAACTTTGCATTATTAAAAAAGAAAAGGAGCCAAAAAAATATGGACCCATTGAAGATAAAAAGTCGGCCCAGTACACAAAATGGAAATGGCCTAATTGTGATGCTTAATGGCTATTTACTGGATTTTTAAATTGGATAAATTACACAAATCCCATACTTAAGAGACTATATTACCTAATATCCCTTACTTTTTTAAAATTTGCATAAAGTTTCAACTTTACTCTTGATACATATCAAGAAAACCCCACATCCTATTTTTACTCCACCTTTAAATCATTCAAGCTTTCATTCCCTAAAATATCTCCCTAATTATCAACAATTAAATCATCTTTCTTCCTAATTTTTTCTCTTCTATTAATGTTTAAAACATCTTCCTTCCTGAATTTTTCTCCTCCATTAAGTCATGCAACTTTTTTTTTCTCTCCTAAAATCTCTTCTATTTTTTTAGAAAAATCTATTGATACATGTATAAATTTATTTAGTTATTCATATAAGTAGTACTCTCAACAATAAAGTCACACAAAGTAGAAGGAGAAGTAGTTTCCAAGACCATACACACCTTACCCTTAAGAGTACTCTCATCTTCCAAGAAGAGATTTCCATCTTTAGGAGGAATATTGTCATACCATAGTGGGTTAGCATATAGGCTATAGCTTCCAAGGCAAGCTATGCCATCATTTTCATCACTAGGTATATTAGGAGTGTTTATATCATCTTAAAACAAGAGATTATACCTAAAGAGAGCATGATCTATTTCAAGGGCGGATTCGAAACAAACACGTTCGTCACTCTCAAAAAGATCAATATCAAGTTTCAAAGAGATTTTAAGTACAATATTATCCCAAGAATAGCTCTAGGATTCACTCTCATTTTGTTGGCCAACATTTTCAAATACTTCACTCACTTGAGTTCTAGTAAGCACATCACACATAACCTTAAGTGGCGGAAAAGTTTCATACATAAGTTGATCAACACCAATTACACAAGACGATGTACTTTCGTTCAACATATTGGCTTCAACACTAGGTGGACATAAATTGCTCTTACAAGAAAAGTCAATTTCGTCATCAATAGGATCAACTAGTGTATCCACACTCACAACATGTACATCATCTAGGGGTGTGCAAAAACCGAATCGACCGATAAACCGATTCGATAAAAATGTTATTGGGTTATTGGGTTAGTAGTTTTTTATTGGTTTTGTAAATAATTTTATTGGGTAAACGGTTCAATTTCAGTCTAGCTTATTGGGTTATCGGTTAAATCGATAACTCAATAAGGATACACTAAGTTACTGTTTTACCCCTATTTGTGTTAATATATAAATATTTATATTACTTTATATGTGTGTATGTGTGTGTGTATATATATATATATACACACACTACTTATTCACAATTCAGAGATTCACAAAGTATTAACCTATTCAGGGAAACAAAGGCACAATACAAAGCATAGGAATTGTCGTATTGAAAAGCTTGAAGCATTTAGTAGCTTCCAACAATCAGGGTTTAGCTTTTTTCCAAACTAACATTCAGTTCAAGTTTGAAGATTCTTGTAAACTAAAATGCATTGCGTATGATTTTGGCGGCAACTAAAATTTCATTTTTTTATGTTGTTACTATTTTTATTTTATGAGTATTTTCTTATTGGTTAAACCGAAAACTGAACCGTTAAGGACCAAAAACTGATAAACTGAAAATCGATAAGAAAATATCTTATTAGTTGGTTATTGGTTTTGCATATTTAAAAACCGATAAATCGAACCAATAATATCTAAAATCGAATCGAATCAACCGATGCACACCCCTAACATCATCAATAAGAGGCAAAGAATCATTAGACTCATAAGTAAGTAAGATACTACTCACACTCAATGGGATACTAGCCACACGATAACCACTCAAATGCACAAAAGTGTGAGAGTTAGCTATTTTACCTTGAAGTTCTTGAGTAGACTCTCTTTTGCCGTGTTGTGAAGGTCCTCCACAAGCTAGGGCAGCAACTTTACTTCGGCATTGCGCTCCTTCACTTGCCATGTCGGTACCTACATAAATATCCTTAGAAATAGAAGAACAAATAATGTTAGCTCGGTTTGGTGGTAATCCCCTCACTTCGCTCCACACAACCTCTTATTTTTCAACTCTCGGATTACCACCTTGCACACCCTTACTCCTCTCAATCTTTTGTCTCTTTTCATCATTTGAATTAGATTAGGTGAACACTTCTCTTTGCGGTCCGGGCAGAATATACGTCATGAGACTATTTTCCCATCGGTCTCTTACAATATTGGGCCAATTTTGGATATTTGGAATTTTATGTTGTGCAAACCAATCGGTACCCATTCTCACATGACCCTAGGTTAAGGGAAAAACATCATACCACACCTCATCATGGTAATCAAATTGGGAGAAGATAACCCTCACCTTTTCGGTAACCTAAACCCGTCCAAGAAGTGTGGAACAAGCAAAGGCTCTCAAAACAACCCCAAGTAGTCAACCATGGATAGAAGGATGTATTTTCTATAGTATCTATCATTTAACACAACAAGGCAGCCTGGTATCCCACAAATGGTCACCTTTTCTAAGTGTACACTCCTTCTCGGATCAACATTGTAAGGCACACGATTATCCGTCAGTTTTGGAGATGCATATCCTCTTCTTCTTGTCGAACAACCTCTACTATAGTTAAGATAACCATTCACACCATGTTGATCCTGATAAGAAGTACTACAAGGTGAAGAAAATAAATTTTCACACTCCTCACATGTACTCTCATCATAACTCTCATAAGCTTTGCAAATGAAAGGGTTATACCTAACACCAAATCTAGGTTCGGAGTGAGAGGTGTAAGACTCCTCACATGTCCCAATGTCATCATAAGATCCATCATGAGGTCCTACATCATCTCCAAGTTCCCCATAAGTACTAGGAACTTCATTCACCTCATTTTCTCCCTTAAAATTGTAACTCTCAAATCTACCTATGTTTTGATCATGGCTATTTCATAGCCTCCGCAATCTCCCTCAACTTTGTAGCCATAAAACCTCTCACTACAATCATAGTCTCTCATATTGTAGTCACAACAATCCCCGGCTATCGAAGACATGTTCCCCTTATATCACCTTTGTACCTAAAAATAAACAAACAAGATTAGAAGTAAAGCTTCCGTACCAACACTCGCATACACTCACTTTTGTGATCCTCACAATTGAAGCGGCGAAGATTGAAAGTTGCTTATACTCTGGTAGTCAATAGGATGTCAATTTTACTTGGCGGGTGGAATGGATTCTTGTTTGATCGACTCAAGACATAAAAAAAGAACAAAATGTACTTACAAACTTGAAACAAAGAAGTTTCTATGATTTAAAAATGAGAAAAGTGCACAAATAATGAAGACAAGAAAGAAACGAATTCAACAATTAATCTACAACTAAGTAGGTGATTACTAGTTGTTAATTAATTCTAGAATCAAGACATGAAACTAATGAAAAAATTAAATGAAACTAAGAATCTAAAATTTGTGCTTCAAAGTATTTTGGGATGTTGATGATATTGCACTTTGATGATGTGGCAGTTTGGTGATGTGATGGTTTAGGTGACATGGCAGATTTTTTTCCTTGTTGGCAATTTGAATTGGTCAAATTTCATTTGGAAGATGTGGAAATTCAGTTTTGGTAGGGTCAAACAAAACTTTGGAGCCTTTTTTTAAAATTCAAAAAGGAGTTTGACTTCTTTGCATGTTTTTGGCAAAACACCTTTTTGAAGACATTTTGGCTCTTTCCTCTTTTGTAAGTCTTGGAAAGTGCTCTTTCTCTCTTTTGGTAAACAAGACTTTTGAAAGACCCTTTGTTCCCTTTTCATTTTGGATGTCTTAGAGTTGTGTTTTTCAAGACTAACAACAAGACACTCTCTTTCTTCAATTTCTAAGATCAAACAACTATTTTTTCTTTAACAAAACATGAAGATGGTGAAGAACACCAAGAATACAACTTTTTCAACTTTGGAGTTCTATGGTTCAAGTTAGATCCCACACATCAATAAAATATTTTTCAAGCTCTAACCTTCAACAACAACATCAACAAGACGTTTTTAAGCAACAATCTTAACAACACTCTTTCAAGCCACCAATCCTCAAAAAACAGTAACCTTCAAAGTTCAAAAACAACTCAAAAATCGCTTAAAATTTAGATCTAGACTCTGTAAGTGTTAGTGAAATAGAGACTAACACTAGAAATAACAAAATACACAAAAAACACAAGAAAACTAGTCTTCAAATTTTGGCCTAAACACAAAAACGTAGACAGATTACTATTTTTGAGTTTTTCAGTTATTCAATACCTCTTTTTTTTTATTTTTGAGTGAACAAGCCCAAGATTAATCTCGTGGGAACGAAATCAATGATGGATCTAATACCAAATGATATGAGATAATAATGGAAGTCACTAAACACACTCCAAAATAGTCCACAAATCAAAGGATCCTGGGACCTATTGGAGGCCAACTCTCGGATTCACAATACAACACAAGGATGAAAAGATAACAAGGTGTTTTGACCCCTATTTCAGCCAACCAAACTACATTAACAACACATAAAAATGAACAACAAGAAGACAACAATTTCGACTATAAGAACACCACAAAGCCGAGAGTAGGCAACAAGAACAAACACAATAATATTACAAGAAAGAAAAGGATAGTTAGTAAGACAAATATTATTGCAAGATTAAGAACCAAGTATATATCAAAACTAACCCCTAATGGATATAATAATTGACACCACACTCTTACGGTGACCGCCAAGGCAATCAACTTACCTCAAGATCCACCGTTTTCAAGCAAAGGTCAATATTAGGTTTTTCAAGCCCTAAACTACAATGGTTATTCCAAGCCCTAACTAAGACTACACTAAGGTGTTCTACTCTCAAGAGAGTGGAATTACAATATGTCAAATGTTCATCATTCATAAACTAATGAGTAAAGACTTAAAAGAGACTATATATAGTATATTACAAAAGAAAAATAAAATGACTCCAATGCCCTTAATTAGGTAGAGCGGCCATAGAGTGTCATTTAGACAAGTATAAATGACCAAAATACCTTCAAGGATAAGTGACCAAAATGTCCTTAATAAAGGGAACGAAAATCATGAACCACCAAGTGTGGCCCAAACCCGAGAGTCCTCAAGTCTTCAAGGCTCTAAGCAATCTTCTACACTCGGGTTTGTTTAATGGCATACTCAAGATGACCCCTCCAAGTATGATCCCGTGCCCTCCATGCGATCAAAGCTTGATTCTTCACGTAGTGATTTTGAATGATGTCATCGAAAGCTAAGGCTTCATTTGACTTGTATCATGAACGCGTCAAACATATTGAGGTAGATTGGCATTTTACTCAGAATGTTGTAGCTACTGGTCTAATTTCTCTTCATCCTATCTCCACTTCTGTTCAGCTGGCTAACATATTCACTAAGACTTTATTGGGTGTTCAGCAGCAGGGTTTCCTTCCCAAGCTTGGCATGGCTAGCCTTTCCAGCTTGCGGGGGGTGATGGCGTTGATAATGATATATGACAAATTTGTATATCACTTTATTACTTGTATATAATGGGATCGTTAATTGGGTTTGTCTTTTGCCAATTTGGTTGGGCCACTTGTATATTTGGGCCTCTGATTCATTTATTTAATCTGACTTAACCCGGCCCACTTGTCATTTGTACATACATATATACTCATATTGTACAGTAGAGACACAGATGAATAACAAAATATCTTTCCCAATTTTCTCTCTTTGGAAGCTTTCTCGAATTTGAGTTGAGGTCGATTTAATTTTCTCAATAAACCGTGAAGGAATATAGTAACCCCAAAAATAAGGGCATCTCTCTCATATATTTGCTTTATCAAACCCTCACCACCAATCTAGCCACCAAAAGTGAGTAAAAGCACATTAAATCGAAAAGGAGTACTACTATCTGTGATAATTCTTATCTTTAAAGATGCACTCTAGAATTCAGTTCAGTTATAATAATGAAACTATGTTAAGGTATGTAGCATGTGATCAATGAAGAAAGCCTACAATTAAAGTTGGTGATAATTAATTATCATAAGTTTTATATATATAGGGTCATGTAAGTTAGTGGCCATTGTGAACTGTAGATTACCCTCCTATACCCATTGAAAAGGTGGACATGCTATAGTCAGTCGGCTAAAGTAATTCACTTTTTTAGCTATTTGGCTCAATTGGACACATGCAGTCTCTATACTCAATTAATACACTTTTATACCACATTGATACACTTTTGAAAAAAGAGAAAGGAAATTCTATGCAAGCACATCCAGTCCCTATACTCAGTTGGTACTCTTTTTTACCATATTAATACATTTTTATACTACATTGATACACTTGCAATATCCATATACTCAATTGATACTCTCTTATACTAGATTGATACATTTTTAGAATGCATGTAAAAACTATATAGAGTCGTATAAAATATATATCTAAATAATAATTGTCTTTAAAAATTGTATAGAATGTGTATAAAAATGCTATAATTATTATATAGAATATGTATATATATAGAAACTGTATCATTATTATATATAAATATATATATCTTTAACAATTGTATTATATTAAAAGTATATGATATTGTATTTTATTGTATAAATAACTAAAATTAAATAAAACAAACAGTATGTTATTTTAATAATGTTATATCACTTAAAATAGATTGTCATGTAAATGGTTTAGAATAAAACTTATAAATTTACCTAAAAATTCAGTTGAATTGTCCGGCATCTACTTTGACTTTTAAAAGTGAAATAGATTAAACTTTGCATTATTAAAAAAGAAAAGGAGCCAAAAAATATATAGACCCATTAAAGATGAAAAGTCGGCCCAGTACACAAGATGGAAATGGCCTAATTGTGATGCTTAATGGCTATTTACTGGATTTTTAAATTGGATAAATTACACAAATCCCATACTTAAGAGACTATATTACCTAATATCCCTTGTTTTTTAAAAATTTACATAAAATCCCATTTTTCAACTTTACTATTGATACATATCAAGAAAACCCCATATCCTATTTTTACTCCACCTTTAAATCATTCAAGCTTTCATTCCCTAAAATATCTCCCTAATTATCAACAATTAAATCATCTTTCTTTCTAATTTTTTCTCTTCCATTAATGCTTAAATCATCTTCTTTCCTGATTTTTTCTCCTCCATTACGGCATGCAACTTTTTTTTCTCTCCTAAAATCTCTCCCATTTTTTTAGAAAAATCTATTGGTACATGTATAAATTTATTTAGTTATTCATATATATTTATTTTTTTAATGATGATTCATATGAATGATAAATATGATATCATTATATGGGCATTATGGTGATTCATACGATAGATACATTTTGTATGATTTTAACGGGTGATATATATGATATTAACGGGTCATACATATTGTATTATGGTGATTCATATGGTAGATAAAATTATTGGGTGATTCAAGAGATGGGAGATATATATGGTATTATGGTTATTTATATGCTAGATACAATTATTTATTTCAATTATTGGATGATTCATATCTATGGTATTATGGTGATTCATATGGTAGATACAATTATTTATTTCAATTAATGGGTGATATATATGGTATTATGGTGATTCATATGATAGATACAATTATTTATTTCAATTGATGGGTCATTAATTTGTTATTAATGAAAGGTAATGATGTAGTCAGTGTAGGAAACAAAAGTAATAATATTTTTTAAAAAAAGACTAAAAGTAGAATTGAAACATAATTAAAATTAAATCTAAAAAAAGCAGACTAAAATTAAAGATGAAAAAAAATAACAAAAAAATATCTTTCATAATTAAAGAAGAAAAAAATAGAAAAACATAATTAAAACACCTAAATTAAATCTAAAAAAAAAAAAGAGAAAAATTAGATATCTTTCCTTAAATAAAAGAATACAATGAATAAAAGAGAATCTATTATTTCCTTAAATAAACATCTTGTTAGTTTCAAATGTATCTCTTTTTTATATGTATTACCATATAACATATGTATCACCATTTCAAAAATTCAGGATAAAATATAATTAATAGTCGAAATTTTATGTAATAACACTTAAAGATTCAGGGATTTATGTAAGTTACTCTTTTAAATTTAGGTGCTAGTTTTGTGGAATTATTTTAGTTTTAAGTATTATTTTTATGTTTCCCCTAAATAAATTTGTACATTGTATACTTTGGATATAGAATTTTTACATAATTGTGTACGTAAGCAGTAAAATTAGTTGAATCACATTTTATTAAGATATATGTTATACAATATGTTAATTGTATACAATAAAGGTATATAATACACATACCTACTCGATATTTCATATGTATATACAATATATAAATATAATCCGAAGGTATACATTTTTTCCCCTCCACGTCCTATACAATACACATGCCTTACGTTTTTTTTTGTTCATCATCCTTCTTAAGTTCAAATATAAAAATTGTTGGCATAAAAGGATTCAGTGGACGATTTTGTCAAGAGTCGAGACGGTTTCAAAATTTAAATTTTATGAGTTCGTGTTCAAAATTATTCGATGCTTTATTTGATTTATTTTATTTGGAATTAATTATTTGTATTTATTTATCAAATCAATTTTTAGAGACAACATATCAATTATTTTAAATTGAAGGGAGTATTAAAAAAAATCCTTTGAGTGACATTTTTGATAATAAAAGTCATATGAAGGAAAGCCTAGGCCTAACTGGTAAAGTTACTGTTAGTAGCGAATCTAGGTTCAAATTGATGGTTCTTCGGCACGCGTTAAACTCGATGCAGAATATGTATAATTATATAAAAATTGTATAAGAATTGGTATAAAATGAAAAAAAGCACCTTCGAAATCAAAATGATAGCTGGGGTGCTTTGGTTTCCATGCGAAATCTTAAAGCTTTAAGTATCAATACATGTGTTCCAACCTTCCGAGCACCCACGATGCCATGGATCCGTCACTAGTTATTGCCATGTGATCAGAAGATTATCAAACAAATTCTAGTTGTGTTGACATAACTGATAAAGTTGTCATGTGACCAAGAGAATATGGGCTTGAGTTTCCTTGCATACCCAGTAACATTTTATTGTTATGTAACCAGGAGATTATGAGTTCGAGTTGTGTATTATAAAAAAAATGCAGGATTATCAAGAAGGAAATTCTGGAATCTGCTTTTTGGTTGCTCGAGGATTTCTTGAGCGTGAGAAAAGTGGAGATTGCTTACAATTTTCTTTTCCTTTTCTACCAATATTAACATGAAATTCTGGTATTTAATATTTTCTGGGAAAATAAATGTTAAAATAGTAATGTTGTCAGCATGATATTGGGAATGAGAAATGTTATGTTGTATGATACCGATAGTCACAAATTAAGTAGCTAAATACTAAAATTTGTTGTTAGTTATTTATTTAACAATGAATTGGTATTAAATTGCTTAGATTATATGATGTCACAAATTAAATAGGGAGACAATATAATTTGTAGCTAATTTTATTTAATGATGAATTAGTATTAAATTGCAAAAGATTATGCTAGCAATAATTTAGCAATAAATTAGTGATAAATTCATAACTTATCTTAATTTATTTATTTTTTAATGATACAAGTTTATTCCTTGCATTTTCTACTAAGAACAGGAAAGAAAGGGGTGGAATTCGGGATAGTAGGGTCAAGGGTTCGATCCTGAGTATGGAGAAAACTTTGTTGGAAGTACTCCCATATTAATGGGCCCGCAACGCGCGATTCAGATTAGTCGGGATCCAATGCGGATATCGAATACTGGATGGAAAACCAAAAAGAAAAAAAAAAAAAACAATATGCCTACAAATGTATCATTCTTTTGGTTGTTGTATCAAAAGAAAAAATAAAGATTGTAGTGTATACTAGTAATGTGGTGGTTCACTTCTCTGTCACCATCTGACCATCACTTTTTTTGGTATAAAACATCATTATAATGATAAAACATCGTTATAATGGAGTGCTGTCGAAATGCAGTTGCAAGATTTAAAATTTATGAGTTTGATTATCACTAAATCCACCAATCGTTTGAGTTACTGCTTTGAGTTTGATATTTGTACACATTTTATATGCATTTCTTAAACATATGCAAAATTTAAAATAAAATTATTGAATTCAATTAAACTCGATCGTAGCGAATATATACATCCACCCCTTGGTGTATCGCAATTCTACTTGCTAATGCAACCATTTTGATCCCCATATGTAAGTTTAGTAATGAGTTTAAGTTAATCAGAAGTAATCTAAAGCAAATATATTAAATAATTAAAAACTTGGTAAAAATGATAAATTAATTTGTGTTTCTCAGGTAAAACTCTTTTTTTTAGTGGCAGGTTAAACTCTAGGTTAAAGAAACTTCAAATTATTATCTATACATCTATGTAGTAACTTAAATGCTTAGTATTAAATTCAGATAGCTGGCAACTGGCAAGTACAAATACTCCACTTATTATCAAAAAGAACGGAACGAACTACTTGCAAATATAAATAATTAATTTCACACATCCACCAAAGTATTTAAGGACTCAATTTCACATATGATGTACAATATTATACAAATATATATCAAACAATTCACATATGCTGTGCATTGTGCAAGATGGCATAATAATAGAGAAGAAGGGGAAAAGAAAAAAAAGAATGTATCCTGTCATCTAATAATTTTCAGCATAGAGGCTTATTGGTCTGAACTGACAGTCGCTTGCGCTTACTACGTGTGGGATAGATTAGTTATACATATTAATTAGATAGATTATTTTATTTTATTTTTTAGAGAAAATACATCAAATCATCCTCGAACTTGTCGTCAAAATTTACTTTAAACCCTAAAATAATCGAGCAATTATATAACCTCCTTAATAACTTTAAACTAAATTTTTTACCATCCTATAAAAACTATATCACTCTCACTACGGAAAGTGAAGTACACATGCCTCACGTCATTGTTAAATCAGCGCCACATCAGTGTCATGTCATTGCCACGTAAGAAATTATAATTATTTTTAAAAAAAGTAATCCAACACACATTATTTTTATATATATATTTTAAAAATATATATATAAAAGAGCCCCCCTTTCCTCCTCCTCCTTCTTCTTCAACAGTCCACCTCACCCCCCCCCCATCGTTCCTTCTTCTTCTTTTTCTTCAACAGTCCCCCCGTTCCTCCTTCTCCTTTAATTTCTTTTTCATCATTAACAGCATTATTTCATCATTAATATCAATAATTTGATTTGAATTTAATAAGAAATTGATAAATAACTTGTTCATGAGTTGTAGATCAATTTAAAGTGAATGGTAAATTAGATAAGACGAAATTCGAAACATTGTTATTAGCAGACTCAACTGCTTCATTTGCCTTTTTAACAACACCCTTTTCTTCTTCAGTCTTCCTATCCACTTCATGTTTTTTTCTGTGTTTAATAACAAAGATTTCTTTTTTCACACTTTCTCCTTCTACCTCTTTCTAGATCTCTACTTGGGTACTAATTTTGGTGATTTCTTGATTTATATTTGAAACTGCAACAGTAGAAGAAGAAGAACAAGATGTGCTTTTCTTACTCAAACAACTCCCTATTTTTTTCCAACCAGAGTCATTCTCAACCAGAGACATTCTCAATCCAAAATTTTAATACACAAAAATCATGAGTTGATCACAAAAATACACTAATACACAAAATTTCAAATTCAAATTCCTTCACATTAATCAAAACCAAAAATTCTAAAACTCCCAAATTCTCAATCTTTTACTTAAAAATGTCAACAGAAATGGCACAAACAGTCCCAAATTTAGAAATGGCATCGATGATATTCGCATGACATGAAATTCTTGGCCAAGAACCAAACTTGTTCATCAATTTTGAATCCTTTTTGGTTGTTGAAAGATGAAGTTTTGGATCAATTGAGATTTGGTTTGAAGGGATTAGGAAGAAGACGAAGAAACGGATGCAGATTCGAAGAATGTAGACACGTGATTTTTGATCCTCCCTAAATTTTAACTTGTCTATCAATATTAAATATTTATATTTATATTTATATTTAATCATACATTATTTTAATTTTTATTTCTATTTTAAATAATATAAAATTAAAATATATATCTTTTCTTTTATAAATTTTGAAAAATAAATTAATAATTTTAATATTATTTTATTATATTTGTTTTTGTCTATGTTGTTATTATGTTTTGTTAAATATAAAATTAATTAATTATTTTTTTGTTATTATTATTTTATTGTTTTTATTAACTATAAAATTAATTAATTATTATTTTAATATTTATTATATTATTTATTTATTAATTTATTATTAGTATTATTTTTTATAAATTAATTTGAATTTTTAAACTATTCTTTCCTTATTTGATGAATAATTTCCCCACTTTAAAGTAATTGTTCCCCCAAAAGTTCCCATATATAACGACTTCTCAAGAGGGAGGACGTACATTAATCAGTGAAAAAAATCAGTCAGACACTATCAGATACTGCATAAAACCAAAAAGAAAATAAAGGGAGTAAAAAATCAGAGTAGGTACATTCACACAGAGTACATACTTGAACATCAGAAACAAAAAAAAATAAGTAAAGAGAGAAAATAAAAAGTTTGAAGATTGAGTTTGATTTTCAGATGAATTTTTGGTGACGATTGTTTCTCTCTTATTATTCAGTTCAAACAATTACAAGTTCTTTTCAATCTTGAACCATTTTATGTTGCAAGTCTACAAAAATATGAAGAAAAATGCTTAAGTGATTTATCACATTATTTAACATGAGTAATTGATTAATTATGTGAAATTTCATATCATATCTTGTGCAGTCAAAAATACTGTGTATTTGCAATTCTTAATACATAAAAAAGTTCCGTCTCACAAATACCTTATATATACATAGAAGACAGAATAGAAAAAATCGAGCAAAACCCAATGAATAAAAGGAGATAGAGAAAATGAAAAGAAAAAGAATTTGTTTTCTCCATCTCCGCTAAACAACCAAAGATGGCAGAGATCTCTTACCGCTGTTATTTTACGTCCAACAAACCGCTGGAAACACCACCTCTGCCGAAAATCGTTACAGATTCGACCAACACACTCCAGTGCTGCCATCGCTATTTCTCTCTCCCCTTTCCTCGCGCTGTTCTGACGTCTCTTCTCCCCTTCCCTTTTCCCGTCGTCAGCTGGCCATTGCCGCCGGCAAAAGCGTTGAAAAGCCGAACAAAACCACCCCAAAATACCCCTGCCAGCGCCGATCTCCCCTTTCCCTATGTCGTCGATCTTTTTATTTATTTTTTCTTTATTTTTTTTTCTTTCTTTTTCCCGTCATTTTTTTTCTTTCTGGTAAATTTTGGATATCGAGGCCAGTGGCCATTTTCTTTTTCTTTAAGTTTGGTTTTGATTTACTGTACGTTTAAGTTTGCTGTGATATGAAAGAAAGAGTATTTAGTTAGATAACTTTGATTTTATAGTATTCTAATATTATATTAATTAAAAGTGTATAAACTTGAGGATTATTTTAATAATAGAAATAGTGTAGTTAGCAATAGATATTTATATTATTTATTATTATTATTATTATTTTAATTGGTTCGTCATTGTTATTAAACCTTGATAATTATTTTGTTAAAATTAACTAAGTATCTAATTATATTTCACTTAAAGTTAAATAATATTTCAAAGAAGCAAGTAATTTAATGCTAGATAATTTGTTATATATATTTTAAAAATAATAATAATAATAATAATAATTCAATTAAGAATGCGGCATACGTATCATTCCGAGATATTTAAAAACACAAGGATGTATAAATACACCTTGATAAATATTTTTTCTAAACTTGATTTTGCAAATATTTTAACTTTCACCGATTTATGCAATATGAAATAATAGTTAAATTTCGATATAATTAAAAATGAGCAAATTTTAGGCTTTAATATAAGTTATCAAAATAGTTTGAGTCAAGATAAGTCAATAAAAGAGACCGTGCAAGAACCACGGGACTCGAGGGGTGCCTCACACCTTCCCCTTGGTCAACAGAATTTCTTATCTGGTCTTCTGTTTTCGCAGACCAACAAAGTGTCATTTCCTTTTGATTAGGGATTCAAAAAGGTGACTTGGAACACCATAACTCGATTCCAAGTGGCGACTCTATAAATAAATTATTCCCTATTCAAAATCATCACTTTAATTGGAAAAACCCTTCGACCGATCCCCGTTGGGTAAAAAAAGGGTGTGACAAAGAAGATGAAGAAACGAAGTATTGAGAATGAAGAAACGGAGTGTTGAGGGTGGGGGTGGGGGTGGATGACTTCATTCGGGGCCCAGTCCAGATAACCCGAGCTAGTAAACTTTGAAGCCCTAACTACGCTGCCTATTGTGGTGGGGGCCGAGAGCCTAACTGAATAACTACCCTAGCCACAACCTACCTTTGTATTTGTCCCCTAGTCTGGTGTGGAACAAAGGGTGCACTGTCTTCACTTACAAGGTAGATATCCATGGATCCATTCTACTCGAGAGACTTATCAGTCATCCTAGACTACACTCCCTCTTTTGTGTAGCCTTGGGTGCCATAATACTTGTAATAAGATTTGTTGTACTTGAATCACAATACCAAAATAGGAAATGAGAAGAAAAATAAAGTTTCATTTCATGGGCTACCTACAACCTCTACCTACAGGCCACAGATAGCACCTACGGTGTTGTAAGTAATCTCGTAGGTAGTAGACAAAGCCTTGAACTTTTAGGGCTTCAGATTTAACGCCTACGTGGCCACCTACGGGCTCATAAGCACAACTTACGTGCTCATAGGTTAGTTTCATGGGTGTAGGCTAAGGGTATTTCAACTTAATTCCCAAAATTCCCATCCAACATAGATAGTTTTTTCAATTTTTAGACCAAATTTAATTACCATGACACGTATCAAGTCAAGTTCCATAGGTATTTCACACATTATTCGACTTAGTCAACTTCTAATTATATTCTTGGAGTGATCACAAGCTTCTAAAATCAGCAATCATGCATCAAACACATTTTCACAATTTTTGGGCTCCAAATATTGCAAGAACCATGAGATTGTAGTAAGTTAAAGGTTATTCTAAGTGCAATCTCAAGTTCAATTCTCATGAAGAACTTTTCAACTGAATTAGAACCAAGAAAATCTTACCTTAAATGAAGATTATAGAAGAAGAAGATGAAAAAGTGATAGTAGCCTAACTCTTCATTGTTATATGCACATGTGCAAGGAATGTGGGGTAAGCTTCACCTTTTATAATTTTAGAAGGGAGATAAAGAGTTTGAGTTTAAATGGGAGTCTTAAATTTAAAGAGATGGGGCATTAAACGGTCGGATTTAGGTTGTATGTACATCGGTATGTCGGATCAGGTCAGGTCTAAAGAACCCAACTCGTAAAATTTAAAGAAAAATGTCCCACTATATTTATCCTACCTATGAGCCTACTTACAAACCATAGATAGTAACTATAGGCCTGTAGGTAGGTCCCGTAATTAGGTTCTACAACCCTTTTTTTACTCTTATTCCTATGATCCTACCTATAGGGTCGTAGGTTGTACCTACAGTGTTGTAGGTAGGGGTCGTGGGTTGTTCTTCAGAAACCAAAAATTTCTTCTGATTCCATGACTTAACTTACACTTTATGGGTTGGACCTATGACCCTGTAGTAAAGTCATAGGTCATCTTACCTCAACTTGTCTGAAATTTTGAAATTTTTACCATTCTCCAGGTGTTTGTCCATGCTTTTAACCTGTAAAACAGAAACAAAGTGAACACTAAAACCTTGGTTTGCCTCCCAAGTAGTGCTTTATTTAATGTCGTAGCATGATGTAGCTATATTAGGTATTTAGACTTCACAAACAAACCCATGGGTTGCCTCTTATGCAATGCCTAATTTAAGATCGCGGCACGACTCAACTTTCTTGGCTATGTAGACTTCCCAAGGCTGAGATTCTCACATACTTTTAACTTCTCCATGCTTCCCATGTAATGCTAAACCCAATGACCATTCACCTTGAATGGGGGATCACCATCTCACTTTAGTTCAATTACACTATGTGGAAATACTCTAACCACGGTGAATGGTTCAGACCACCTAGACTTCAACTTGCCAGAAAACAAATAAAGTCTTAAATTAAACAACAAAACCACATCACTGGATTAGAATACCTTCTTCTAGATCTTTTTGTTGCGGTACAACTTTATTTTCTCCTTATACAAGGCTGAACTTTCATAAGAATGAAGTCGAAACTCATCCAACTCATTCATCTTATCTATTCTCAAGTATGCAACATCACTCAACTCAAAATTTAGCTTCTTTAATGCCTATAGTAACTCTTGATCAAGTTCGACCGACAAGTGGCATGCCTTGACGTACACAAGCTGATAAGGAGAGGCATCTATGGGAATTTTATAAGCTATTTGGTAGGCTCAAAGTGCATCATCTAAATTTCTCGACCAGTTAGTCTAGTTGGCATTCATAGTCTTCATCAAAATAGATTTTATCTTATGATTGGAGGCCTCAACTTTCCCACTTGTTTGTGGATGGTAAGATATTGCCACCTTATGTTCCCTACCATATTTCTCAAGTAGGGCATTCAATAGACGATTATAAAAATAGAGCCCACCATCACTAATGATAGCTTGTGGAGTACTAAATGAAAGACAATGTTTTTAAAAATGAGGTGACACTTCGACCCTCCATATGTCCTTCGTACCATGAGAATGCACAAATGTACCCATGAAGTTAATACCCCACGCATCAAATAACTCAAGCTCAATATAGGTGTCATAGGGAGATTATGGTTACATGAGATATTTCCCTGTCTTTGGCATTGGTCACAGGCCCGAGCATAATCAGGTATATCTATATTAATCATCATCCAATAATAAACACATTGCATAATCTTATGGGTAGTGCAAGCACCTTCATGTATCAAAATTTTTATCAGTGCCCAAAATACAACTCCAATTGAAGGATAAAAAGGTCACTGTAAAGTAAAGTAACCCATCTAATGTTGGGGTTGATCCCACTGCGAATATGTGGATTTATCTCTCTAGCTTGCTGAACTCTACCTCCAAAACTAAAACTAAATGATGGATTTTGTTGTTGTAAACTTGAACAAGTAAAAGAACTCAACTTTGGTTGTAATCAATCAAAATCGATCACTAAAGATGTGTTCCCCCTGGCTTCTTAACTTAGTAAGTTTATCATGGTTTGTTAAACCAACCCAATATCTAGCATGCAAAATGTGATAAGTTATGTACCATCAATTGTCTTGTGGACTCATTAATGAATTTTACCCTTTACTTTCCGAGTCTCAGGATGTCACCTTACTAACCCTTATCCTAGATCCCATTTAACTATTACCTTTTGAGTCTCAACTTATTAGATGATAGATAACCGTCTTAAATAGATGATACTGATTAGCCTAGATCGACAATTAATCTTTAAATTACTGTTGTGATTATCTTTTCATAATCCCTACTCCTCTTGTGAAGTAAGTAGTGATATGTTAGGTGGGATCTTAATGTTTGCAACCGCTAAGAAATCTGTTAAGCTGAAGATAACCACAATACATACAAGAATATCAATTTAGAATAGCTTTACACATCCCCTACTTCGTCAATCCACTAAGGTTATCGCAACCCTAGTTAAGGGCTTTAGCCGCTCATTGTTGTGAAACAATCAAAGGAATTCATTATTGAAAGCATTCAAATAATATCACAATTATTAATGAATAAAACCCAAAGTATCAAATCGAATTATCAATCAAAATCAAGAACAAACTTATCCCAAGATCAAAATCAAATCTTGGAATCAAATATACATTTATAAGTATATAAAGTTCATAAACTAACTAAAAAAACATCAAAAGGGTATTTATAGAATACAAGGAAACCCTAAAAATCAAATCTCGAATGAAAAAGAAAAACCAAGACGGTGGCCACCTATGGGTCGTGGGTGGCACCTACAGACCGGAGATGGAACCAACGGACCATAGGTGGTCCTATGTCTAGCAGATCCTGAACTCTTTGGAATTTTCTCTTCTGCAACCTAATTTGTCACCTATGGACCATAGGTGGTATCTACGGATCATTGATGTCCTAGGTAAGTGACATAGTCTTCTTTTCTACACTTCTAAGCCTCTGGACTTCCAATTTCTGACACCAACTTTGGCACCTACGCCCTGTAAGTGGTACCTACAGGGTGTAGGTTCCCAGGTAACTATACCAAAACTTCAATTTTTGTTCTTTTCAGTTTAGCATTCAAAACCTGGTTTCCTGCAAATCATAACACAAAAGACATCATATCTAACAAATTAACCCAAGTAAATTGTATATTTTCAGTGTTTTAAGCATCAAAATATCTATAAATCTATAGCACATCAACACCCTCAACTTAGAATATTTTCATATCCTCCGAAAATACAACACAACACAACAAAATGATGGTTAACTAGGAGAACTCTAAGCTATCTAAGGCAGTCAATCATCAACTTTATGCTCAAACACATACCCCCTCCTATTTCAACACTTTAAATCAACTATGTGTATACATGAAGCACAACAATGTTACACTATGGAATCAAGATATGACATTACATTAGAAATAAACAACCATGTACATCGCAATAAATTAGATTACCTAAACAAGTAAGCAACTAGCAATACAATCCATGTGCCCTCACAACAAAGAAGTTCTACTCACTCATATGAAATCATGCATATTAATGCAAGGACACTGAAGAGACACTAACACTCATAAGAGAAATTCCACTAATGCACATCAAATACCATAGGCTTGCCTTTATTTTTTTTACCTTAGCTTTCAGACAATCAAATAAGGATCATTATAGGACTTTATTCTGCTGGTAATGTATGCTTGGAGATGGTATGATATATATGGATATATCAAGTGCCAATAATCCTTGGAGCTACACTTACTTTGGGGTCCACACTTTAACTTTATTTCACTCTTATTTCTCTCATTTTTTTCTTTATTGTACAGTTAGGTTGGGTGTGGTTTTCTTCTATTCATTTTTTTTCTTTTTTCAAAATTTTCTCTTTTTTTTTAATTTTCATACCACACCAGCCTTACTATCCTTTTTCTTATTTTACCCTTCTTTATATCTACTTGACATTACACACCCCTATAATAGCCACCCTCAACTTAGGTAATTTGTTTGAGTTGAGGTGCATAATTTTCAAGAAGGAACAATGCCAAAACAGGTTCATTCTAACACAAACAGGAAAGTGAATGGTGTAACAAGAAAAATAGGCATACCGGCTAAAACATAGGGATCAAAGGATACTTATTCACATATGGAAGGTCATTTAGGCTAAAAGTGGACTATCATTAGAAATGACCAGTAATCCTTTCCTAACCGATTATCCTACAATCTAGGCAATACTAACCGAGAAAGTTCTGAATTCAACACACAAAGAAAACTAAGTACTATCTCACACACTTATAGAAGATGGTCACATCACAAGCTACTACCTATTTGGTTCATGCAATCGTTAGCAAGAATTATCATGTCCCTAGTCCTAATGTCATAACAAGATCCACAATGGTCACACATATATACATTCACACAATCTAAAAACAAAATTTTGGAGAGGGGTCATTTTTTCTTAAAATCAACAATAGAACATGTCAACTTCCCTAGGGACTCAAAAATCTCCTTATTACACAAAAATAAAATACAATATGACACAAATTTAACCTAGACATACCGGTTCTACAATCATATTGTAGCCTATAAAAAATAAAGCATGACAACAAAAACTTGCGGCATCTATGGTACACCCCATCCCTAATTAATTGACTGAACACTGTTTCCAGTGCATGAAAATAATGTAAAGCTAGGGAATAAGGACATAACTGAGACACACTAGGTGTTCGTGTCATGCTCATCCCCATGTGTGGGTATCTTCACTGGAGGAGGAAGTGATGGTGAAGGTGCACTACTAGAGGATGCACACGCAGCATACCTCTGCCTATCAACAAAGCCAGTCTTCCTCGAATCATGTGTTGCCCACTTCAAGGCTTGGTTAAATGGCATGTTGGGATATTATAACACCTCCTCTCTACCTCTCTTAGTCCCAACTACGGGTACCACCTCATCATCCTCTACGAACAAGTCAAGGGGTTTTTTTTTGCAAGAAAAATTCACGCGTTTGTTTTTTTATCACGTCAGCTGTAGAGGGTGTATTTAATAAAATTTAAAGATGTTAAGGGGGTATATAATTGTCCGATTAGTTTAGGGTTTAAAGTAAATTTTGGCGATAAGTTTGAGAGTGATTTGATGTATTTTCTCATTTTTTTAATATAAATATAATTATAAATATTTGAGTGAAAATCAGTTTAGGATATGTTGAATTAAAACTAAATCTTCATGCTTCAGAAAAATTATTGAAAAATCTTCATAGACTATAAAAATTTTGGGAAGCTACTAGAAGACCAATAGAGCAATTTATTTCTGATCAGAGAGCAAAATGCATTAGGTCAGAAAAATAGATTGAAAATGAAAACGGCTCAATTTAAAAAAAAAAATAAAAAAATCACGAAGTTACTAGCCAACACAAATGGACATGTAAAGAAAAACAAGAAAACATCTCTAGTAATAATATTATTCTATGTTATTGGCTTATTATCAATGCCTTTAAAATTAATTAACTAACCTATCAAAATCATGTCTTATATGCTGCAAGTCCTACACATCCCACCTTGTTTGGCTGTCTGAATTCTCATCTTCGATGAGGGTTCAATTTCCACGTTGTAATTCGCTCTTTAGTTCCCTTATTTCTACCTTCATTAGTCCTACATGTCATATTATAGTGTAAAATGTTTTTTTTACCGTCTCAGGTACACCAATTAAAAAATGTACTAAGTTAATTCCTATGGTAAGTGGAAACTAATTATTACCTGGAAATAAAGTAGTCAACCTTCTATAACAAACTAAATAAAATTGGTATTTGGTCATATACAGGACGGAGCTAGTATATAATAGTTACAAGTTTGGTCGAATCTAATAACTTTGATTTCCAAATTTTAAATTTATCTTAAACAATTCGTTGAATGCATATGCACAAATTATTTCTTTTAAAACACTAAAGAACTAGAATATCGAACCCATAAACATCAACTCTAACTCTGTTCCGCCCTCGATGATAAATTTTTTTCGTAGGTTATCAATATTTAAGATTTAAATAACCATCTCTTATAAAAATAGAGCTCATTAAAGAAACAATGGGCACAACTTTTCAACAGAAAAGGCATTTCAATGTGCATGTGGGGAGAAAGAAAAATTGTTATCCAAAATTTCAAACAAATATTTGTTTTGTTTTGTTTTGTTTTGTTTTTTGGTTGAATCAAAATTTCAAACATGAACATTATATTCATGATATTCCACCGACATATATTACTGAAAATAAGGAGGAAAAGATGTTTGTCATTGTTGATTGTCCTATTTAAGAAGCAACCTCTTTCATATAGTCAACTCATGATTTCATGTAGAAATTCAGACATATATGCACATGCAATACATTGTGGTGGGGGGAGGGGGGGGGGGGGGGGGGATATTAAACTAATGGATATTTAGTTAAGAGATTAGTGACACAAAAATTATAGTGGAGAGATTATTTCTTGTTTGATGAGTATTACAACACAATATATAACTTAAAATGTGTTAGAATTGTGTAATCATCTCTTCAAAAAATTTAATAAGCTACTAAAAAGCAAGATATATTTAGTTACTTAACTATATCGTATATTTCAACATGTCCCTTCATGTTGAATTTTTTCTTTTGATCAACGACAGTGAAAATTGAATATAGAACTTCTATCTACTATTCATATACTATGTACGTTGAAATATGTGACCAACTCATATAAAATGTATCTGCCACAACAGGCATAGTTATAAATTTTGTCATTTTTGTTTTCTTATTCATGGATTACTACTACTACACAAACGTAGATCCTGCATAATATATGTTAATGTCATCTATGAGAAAATGGAAAGTAGCAACAAGACATATTAGGAAGAGTAACAATAATGAACTTTATATGTGAAGATTAAATTTCGCTATTACACCAATTACCAAAACACCCCTTAACTAAGAGTAATTAACTAATTAAAGCTAATTAACATAATTAACTAGATATCATTACAAGACCAAAATTTGTCAAATGTCAAGATCTTGGAGGTGGAAAAAATTGCGTACCAGCCATGAAAGTGTTAATTAGGGGAGCAGAATATAGAGAAGTTTCTAGAAAATGTGACCCATCCGTGGCCACCGCAGCAGGAGCATCACCACCACTGCCTGCAGTTGCGTTATTCGCAACTGATGTGGCGGTGCCTGCCACGCCAATGAGGTTATGCGGCTGTGGCATTGGATCACCACCCGATGAGCTGTCACCACCACCAACATTATTCATATAATTATACTCATGATCATCACCTTGATCATATAAAATTCCTTTGAATATATGTCCATTAATATCAACAACAGCTTGATATGCTATTTGATCTTCAGTTTCTTCAATTGAGCTCATTCTAACACGTTGAAACACAGCTGTTGAATTTACTTTTGATGGAAAATTATTTGCCACTTCTAACCCTAAAACATAAAATAAAATAAAATAAAAAGACAACAACATTAGAAAGACATTATTAAGCAAAACATGTTACAATAAGTAAGCATTATTAGTAATTAACACTATTACATGTAAATTAAAGAGCTAGAGATGGAATTGACCTAAGTTTAGACAAAATAAAATCATGTACATTTACATATATCCCTTACTAGAAGTGTAAAGTTGAGTCCTGAAAATAAAGTTTTCTAATATAAAGAGCATTATAACTTTTATAGTGATTTTCTATCAGAAATTAAATCATGGGTGAAGCTAGAGTATGAAAGCAAGTTCAGTAGAATCAATCTTCAATAGCTCAAAAAGATTAAAACTTTGAACTCATGAGCTTCAAATTTTGACTCAATCTCTATCGAAAATGGATTTAGAATTTAAAGTTATTAATTCTGAATATTGTTTATGTACATATTCAATAATTATTCAATAATTTCTCAACAAATATACAGGATTTCAACCAGAGTTACCTTTACATCCCATGTTAGTTACACCCTAAATTACTTTTTATAGCGTAAACCTAAAACTAGTCGAGTTAGTAAATTTCATTCGTGGACAAGTAAATTTCATACACTGACTCTACCTCTATCGAAAATGAATTCAGAATTTAAAGTTTATTGATTCTGAAAATTGTTTTATGTACATATTCAATGATTTCTCATCAAATATGCAGAATTTGAACCAAAGTTACCTTTACATCCCATGTTAGCTACGTCCTTAATTACTTTTTATAGCGTAAACCTAAACTAGTCAAGTCAGTGAATTTCATACGCAGACAAGTAAATTTCATACGTTGTCTCTAGCTACCTCTATCAAAATTGGATTCAGAATTTAAAGTTTATTGATTCTGAAGATTGTTTTATGTACATATTCAATGATTTCTCAAAAATATATAGGATTTGAACAAAAATTACCTTTACATCCCATGTTAATTACGTCCTTAATTACTTTTTAGTGTTAATCTAAACTAGTTGAGTAAGTAAATTTCAGAAACGACAAGATTACATGAAGAGAAAGATAGGGCTTTCTTTGACATTTTTTTGATAGGAATACCAAGAAACAGTGATGATGAGAAAAAGAGACAAAAGAGAAAAGAAAACAAAGCTGATAGATTTCACTGTTACTACAAAGGGGAAGTTCAGTTTTTTTTTTTTGCAGTATTCAATCATCATAACAGTAGTTAATTATGAGTACTCTTCAGCGTTTAGTCAATCAAATTTCAGTACATGAATTTATGAGACAGTAGAACCGAAA
This sequence comes from Capsicum annuum, assembly GCF_002878395.1. Lineage (NCBI taxonomy): Eukaryota > Viridiplantae > Streptophyta > Magnoliopsida > Solanales > Solanaceae > Capsicum > Capsicum annuum. The sequence goes on along the minus strand of NC_061114.1, from coordinate 18,474,022 downwards.
TAAGAATTTTATGTTTTATAATTTTTTTATTTTTTTAAATTAATTTATAAATTTTGAATAAATTATTTACATTTATCAAGTGAATTTATACGAACATATATATAAGGTCTAAACTCGAAACCAAAATTATTGAAGTTTATTAAATCCTTTAGGTAGAACATTAGCCACATAAAATGAAGGGATTTAATCTCCTTATAGGGTAAAAATAATTTCTTTTACATATAAGACTAGAAAATTTTGAATTCACTAAGACCTAAGGAAAGATACATGTTAAATCTCAAAATGTGGTGCTTTTGAAATTTTTGAATTTTCTTATTAGAGTTTTGGTCTTTGTAGTAAAAGACAACGGAAGAAAATGATGAACTAAGACAAGAGTAAAAAATCTTCGGATCCCTTCAACATAAGGGAAATCCAAGTGTCACATTCTCGAATTCCCTAGTCAGAATTTGTGGTAGAGCTACCTCTATAGTGAAGAACGATAGAAGAAAAGGAGGAATTAATAAGATAAAAGTATAAAATCTTGGATCCCTTCAACTTAAGGGAAGTCCAAGGGAGATCTTCTAGCTTTTTTTCTTTCGAATTTCATTAGAAGAATATATGATGAAACTTTTAACTACATCACTGCAGAATGAATGATTGAAAAAAAAAAAATGAGAAATTAAGATGAGAGCATAAAATCTTGGATCCCTTTAACATAAGGAAAGCCCAAGCATGACATTCTCGAATTTTTTCAAATACCCTTGTCAGAATTTATGACGAAATTTCTTAGTTTCACCATAAAGAACATTGAAGAAATTAAGATAAGAATAAATTTTAGATCCCCTCACCATAAAGGAAACTCAAGCATTACGTTCTTGAATCTTTTTGAATTTCCTTATCAGAATTTATGATGAAATTTTTAACTTTGCCATGAAAGAACGATTGAAGAAAGTAAAATATAATTGTAAGATCCCCTCAATATAAGGAAAACCCAAGCGTGATGTTCTTGAATTTTTTTCAACTTTTCTTGTCAAATTGTAGTAAAACTTTTAGCTCTACCACTATAGCAGTGAAGGACAATTGGAAACAATAAAATAAAAGGAAAGGAAAAAAATAAGAAAGACAAAAATATTACCAGTGATTGGATCATCTTTTTGCCTTTTGAACTTATTTTCTTCTTGTTGATTCAAAGAAGCAAGTTGTTGTTGCCTTTCTCTTCTTTTAGCAGCTGGAACCCAAGTACTTTTCACATGTGTTTGACATTGAAAACCTCTACTCTTACAACAAGTCCTACATCTCATATGTTGGCAATCTTTCTTAGCTTGGTTACCACAATCTTGACAACTAATTGCTCCACTATTACTACTTCTCATCATCATAAAATTAGACATAGATCTTGAATTATTGAGCCCTCCATGATGATCATGACTAGGCCCAATATCTAATCCAAATGGATTAATAATTGAATTTCGAAGAAGTTGGTAATTTTGTTCGTCGTGATGAGATTGTTGTTGTTGTTGCCATAGTTCGAAACCTTTGTATGTTGGTAATTCTTGATAATGATTTTTGTACAAGAACCAATTGTGTGTACTTGTGTTTTCTTGATGATGACGATAATTTTCTTGACTACTTGTTTCTTCTCTTCCTACTCCTCCTAGTGAAAAGAATCCAGCCATTTTTCTATATATAATTGTGACTCAGAATCCATAACATAAGGACACACAGAGACTACTTTTGATACGATTCCATAGAATCAAGAACGAGCTCTTGGTCAGTCAACAATATCCAAGAACTTTTGATGTATGAATAAGCCACGAGCTTCAATTTTGATGATGTCCTCTCGTCAATTTTTTTTTTAAATTTCAGCCTTGCAACCGTACTTTCTCCTAACCGAACCCATAATCTTTGCTTTTCACATAAAGTTCCTTGATTTTCTTGATTTGTGAGATAAAAGAAAGAAGAAGAAATTAAGGAAGAGTGGTCTTTTTCTCACTCACTCTCCCTTAATTTACCTTTCTTAAGAAAGAAAAAAGAAAAGAACTAAAACAAAGTTGAATATCACCAATGTATGTAAGTGTGTAAGGGGAGAGTAATTGTATAGGGGAGTATATAAATAGTCTTTATCTTCTCTGTTATAATTTACGTGATATTATTTAATTTTAGACGAGACTTAAAGAATGAGAGGAAGTGTTTTCAAATTTGTAATCTCAAATAAATGTAGAAAAAATGATATTATTTTTTAAATATTTTTTTTAAATAAATTAAAAAGAAATATGTGTCACATAAATTGAGACGAAGAGAATATTATTACTCGTTTTCTTTTTTATAACTCTTTCCTTTTAATTCCTTCTCAAAGAAAATGTCATACTACTATAATTAGAAACAATTTAGTTTTAATTTTTTTATCATTAATAAAATAATTATAATCACACAAATATCTAAAGATAATTTTAGATCATAAATTTAAAAACATATTATATCAAATTAAAGGATGTCATAAAACAGAACGGTGGTAGTACTATCTAGAAATTGTGAGAGCAAATTGCATTTCATTTAAAAATACCGAGGAAGGACTTTTGGTGATAATAGAGATTAGGGAGCTGTTTGTCCATGAATAAAAAATATATTTCAAGTATATATTTAATTTGATAATCAAATAAATATTTTAAAATAAAGTAAAAATTATATTTTAAAATATTATAAATAATATTATCAAACACATACCAAATATATGGGAAAGATTTTTCTTATAATTTGGTTGTATTTGGTGGGGAGCATTTAAGAGGTACGTAGCCGCCAATGGCCTGAAAAAATGGCAACAATTTAACTCTCTTTCTGCCAAGTGCCAACTCTCTGATTTTGTCCTGTGCTGCTTGCAGCCACACCAATTTAAGTTTTGATTTTGTTTGTCTCTGTGTTTAACCCAATCCACACTAATAGCCCGTTTAAAAATAAATATTTTACTTTAGTAAAAGTTATAATATTTAATTATAAGAATTTTAAATATAATTTAAAATTATATTTTAAAAAATTAAAAAAATTATTTTAACTTTCCTCACAAAAAGTAAAAAAAAAACTTCAATTTATTTCACTATTAAACGCAATTTCAACTCTGAAAGATTCTAATCATGATCAAACACCTACTAAAATTGATTATATATTTTGGATTGAAAGTAGTTGTGGCGCTATTCGCTATGTGAAAGCTAATCATTTGCAAATTATAAAGAGGGATAGATCAGGCAACAAATAATAATATAATAAAAAAATATATCATTGATATGATTTGATCAACTCATCTATATATAAAAAATTAATTTAAAAAATATAAAATTTATTAGAAAAAAATCTCCTCTTAAATAAGATTCTTTAAACGACTATATCGTAGATGTTATTGTGTTCTGGTATGACAAAACAGATCTTCTATTTATAGAGTTTTAAAATTTTTTCTCCAAGCAAAAAATAACGAAATATGATAGAGTATATATTTTCAAAAAAAATAAAAGTAATCATGGTATTGTTTTTATTTTTTTTTTCAAGAAAAATAAACTTCAAATATATTAAGAAAATTAGGGTAAAAATCCTAACAATATATTTTCATTCATTTCAAAATAAGTAATACTTTTAGTTTAGGTATTTTTTTTTTTCATTTTAAATTGATTGATCTGTTTTGACTTGGCACAAAATTTAAGAAAATAAAAAGATTTTTGAAAATCTATCGGTCTTAAATCAAATATATGTGAAATAAAATATCCTTAAAATTTATGGTTTTAAATATGTCATTTGAAACTTTGAAATTAAAAAAGGAAAAGCTCTCAATATGCATAGGATTAGGGGAATAGTCCCACCACAAGAGTGTATTGTACATAGTACCACAAGAGTGTATTGTGCACAATTTTACTTACATTTCTGGTTGTTTCCAAGGCTTGAATTTGCGGCCCCCTGGTCACATGCAGCAACTTTATCAGTTACTTCAGGGCTCTTCTTCGATCATTTATCAGTTACTTCAGGGCTCTTCTTCGATCATTCTTTTTTAAATGAATTAAAAGAAAAAGTAAGTCAAACAAATTAAAACGAAAAAAATATCTTTTTAAAATTACTTACTCCTAAAAAGAAAGAAGTGTTTTGCTATTTTACTTTTAAATAAATAGTTTATAATGAAATGATTTTTTAATAATGAATTAATCACATTGCCTTTTTTTTTTTTTTTGGCAATAGTCTCAAGAAGCTCAAAGCCTCAATCTTTTCCGATTCATGAGACGTATATGTTGCTTGACTGTCACATATCTTTTCTAACTCTTGGTAGACGTTTGAAAGCACACAAATTTTTATCAAAATTTAAATTAGAAGGTGTAGGATAAAAATATTTTACTACGTGTTTAAGTACTCCATTATATTGAAATATCTGATATTTTGAGTGTGTACATTAATTTTACTGTGACATATTTTAAACTTCCTAAACATAAGATAATTAGTGTTTGTGGGGTTTCAAAATTGATCTTGAGATTCCAAGTTCAAATTGCAAACATTACATTTTTTGTTTTCAAAATTCCTTAGTAAAAATCATGAATTCACAATTACTTTTATGAATGGATACAAATATTGAAGTGAATTGTTTGGGATGAACTTCTTGGCAGTAATATCTCTCCTAGCTACATTCAAACTCATGGGCAGTTAGTTGATACTCCCCCGTCCCATTTTACTCGTCTCAAATTTTTTAATTTAATTCTTATTTTACTTGTCCTTTTTTACTTATCAAGACAAGACAATTTTGTTTTTTCTCATTATACCCTTAGTGTAATTGACTACTCTTTGTTATTAGTCATCCATTAATATCGGAACTAATAACAAGACACAATTAAGAGGGGCAAAATGATAAAATTACATTACCAATCATTATTTTTTTAATAGTTGTGTTATCCCAATTTGAGACGGGTAAAATGGGACGGAGAAAGTATCTTTACAACAACATGAATAATGTAACAGTAAGAACACTTCTTGACAAGTTGACCATTTTAATCCTCATGCATCCACTTGAGGAGGTATTAATGTAGGAAAAATAACATAAACATATTTCTTAATTTATCATATTTATACAAATTCCTACTCTTATAAAGTAATTATAAAAATCTCAACTAATTATGTATCTTTATTGGATGTATCGGGAGCGAATTATGTATTTCGACAGATCCAAAATCAAAAGGAAAAAAATCCGAAGCTAATTATGTATCTTTATAAAGGAAAAAGTATATTTTCATTGGATGTATTATATATCTCAACAAACTCAAAATCGAAAAAAAAAAAATATATCATGAGTTAATTATGTATCTTTACAACGAAAAAAATGTATCTTCCTTGATATATTGAAAGCTAATTATGTATCTCGACAGACTCAAAATGAAATTTTTAATAAATATATAAAATATCAAAATTTACAAATTTATGTTGTTTGCCCTTAAATGTAAGCATTATAATATGTATATTTGATGATATGTGTATATGGTAAAATCAGATTATGAAAAATGTAGAATTAAATTGTAGACGTAATTGATAGGATTTTGAGTATCCGAATAGGATAGGAATAAAGTTATATTCTTGTATATTATAAATAATAAATTGTATTTCTACTGAAATAATAAACTATTTTGAGCTTTTTCTCTGTCATATTTGTTAAAAATATTTTCTCCGTCTCAAAATAGCTAGTAAGTATTGATTTTGAACAACTCTTAAGAAAATATTAACAAGTTCTGCAAATTGACTAATATAACTCTATTATCTATTTAATGTTAATTACATGAATCTTCTTCAATTAATATGAGAATAGTAAATTACTAAGGGTATAGCTAAAAAAATAATAATTAATTATCTTTTGTTCTTTCAAACATATCAATTATTTTTTTTAAAAAAAGTTATTTAACAAACATGTAAGCTATTTTGAAACGGATGAAATAGTTAATTTTAAAATGCTTCCCGTTCTCTTCTTCTTGTCATATATTTAATTTTGAGAATAGGTGCACTTTTAATACAATTTAATTGCTTCCCAATACATTTTTTAAAATTAGATTTACACCCTGTAGTGCTATTTACAATTAATTCTATTTATCAACATGCGATGATGCACCGGTGCATTTCTTAGGATAATGTGGGATTTTCCATGCGAAATAAAATTTAATCAAACTCTATTACATACATCAAATACCATATGAAGTTTGGACCAACATACGGTCTAACAAAAATTAAGTAGGTACTTGGATATGCGATTTCATCTCATGATTTGAAATTATAAGATGAAATCAATGTTTGAACATGCAATTTTTATATTTAAAATTAAATCGTATGGATTTCATGCACTACATCGATATAATTTATAATAAACCCTATAGCTAATTTTTAATACCCGTCTTTTAAAAATAAAATAAAAATTCATACAAAAATTTAAGATTCTTGGTATATTCAAGTATATACTACTTTATAAGAATCTCGATTGAAAAAAAAAAGACATTTAACCCGTTGGAGGAAAAAAATGAATCTTCACACAAATAGCCTGGTGATATAATATTTATTTTTCTTAGCCGGTATATATAGATTACACATTGGTTATACATAATTATACACATATTATATATAAAAAATACATATATAATATACATGCTCTGACTATATTTTAGTTTGATCAGTTGGTTGAACAACTATTTAAATTATTTTTTTTATTATTTAATACAATTATCAATATATTATGTATTACTAAATAATAATAGTAAGCATCTCTAATATTTAATAGGCTTGAATTTGGAGGTGGAGGTGGGGTGTTCCTTTAATTGTCCTTTATGAAATATAATGCTACAACTGCTACTTTATCTCTAACATAAAGTTTGGAAATACTTGAAAGCCAAATAATTAAAGATGCTAGTGATAATGCAATCATTTAAATAGTGTAATTATATACACTTCTTTTTATCCCCCCTTTTTTTCGGGACTCGCTTTCAAAATATTCATCATTTGAGGTTTTACCAGTGAATTTGAGGGACCATTTCCTTTTCCTCTTTATGAGATTTATCACTTTTTATTTTGTTCTAATTTTTTCATTTTTGTGAATTTTATCCTTGAATTTCTTTGTTTTTCTTGATTTAGTTTTTGATTTGTTATGGTGTTGGAGGAAAAAGTCGGGGTTGACACGTATCAAGACCTTATTTGCTTGGGTATTTATTGTTGTTATTGTTATAAGAAAATGATGTCTAGTAGATAACCTAGTATTAAAGAGCTCCAAAAATATAATAGTATTGAACATTATAAAACATGTCTTTAATGGATAGTCAGCATCTTACGGCCCCTTATAATAAGTTTAACATTTTGAACTAATTTTTTCTTATTCAATTTATATGATTTATTTGGATGTCCTTTAAATATTTTAGATTTTTATTTTTGTGAGTTATAGTATTTTTTTTATGCGCCTTCTGTTAATTCCTTATATTCAAAACAGTAAACCAAAAATTAGATGAAGCATAAAACTTTTTTGTTATGTATTTGGATGTCCTTCAAATATTTTATACTGCTAATTTTTGTGATTTATAGTTTTTACACAGCTTCTGTTAATTCCCTATGTTCAAAACAGTAAACCTGAAATTAGATGAAGCATAAAACTTCCCACAATATGGTTGTGTCCTTAAAAAATTTAATTTCCTCACTGTTATTCAAGATTTACGGATTAATTTCTCCTAGAATAGAATGAAAATCTATTTTGTAAAAGCGATACTTCAATTTACATAACTTTAGGAAACTCAAATACTGACGGAGCAAATCACAAATTGTATACTTATGTTTTTTGCTTTTAAAAACGAAGTAGAGAATGCAGTGAAGAATTTTTTTCGAGAGTAATTTTACTGACTAAAGTCTGAGGTGAAGCCTCAAAATTTATAGCGAAACATTTTGGATAAACATGTGTAAAAATAACTGTTTGAAAAAACACTACTCAAACAGTATATAAACTGTTGAATCTCATTGATATATAAGAGATTATTCTAGCAAGTAAAGTGACAAAGGTGTTGGGTTCAATATGTATGAAAAAGGTGTGAATGAAAAATGGAGGGACACAATCTTTGAGGAAAAGATATATTGTTTTGGAAAGGAGTGACTATTCAGATAGTTGTGTCTGTTCAGAAAAAGTCACAATGTTTCGAATGAATAAACATGACTCTTCCAAAGGATACACCTTTTCAGATGAACCATTGCCACTTTTGGGAAGGGGCACTTGATGACTATATAAACCTGTATTTATCCATAGGTTTAGTTATGAAAAATTTTCTGAATATACAAACTCTTTTTGTCTTCAAAACATTCTGTGTGATCAATCAAATCGTTGAGTGAGTTCGGAGAGATTCCAATTGTTTGAGGTACTGCTACAGTTGGTTTGTTTGGCCATTTTATCCTGGGAGGAAAATTCTACAACCTCGGGTACTTGAGGGGATTATTTTCTTAAGGACACTTCGTGAATTCGGAGTACTTGGCCATTTCTGTTTCACCTTAATTTCTGAAAAATAAAACACACTTCTTTGAGAGATTATTTTGATCTTGTGTTGAGGGTGTTGTTGTACTTTATAGTGTTCTTGTTTTAAACTTGAACTAGTGTTGAAGCAGTGTTGCGAAAATACAGATTGTGTGTACCCGAAAAACTACAATCTTAAGGAAATAAGTTTGAAAAAAGAAAAAAATATATTTTTTTTTGCTTGTTTGGTGAAATTTTCTTTTCATTAAAGTTTTTTTTTTCAGAATCTGTATTACTTTTTTTTGGAGATTAAAGCTTTAAGCTTTCTACTCCGTCCGAACTTAACTGGTGATTCAATGACATAAAATCTTCATCACAAGTTAAAGATCACTCGATTGATGATTGGAAGTCATAGAAACTTCATCGTTAACTAGAAACAAGAAGAAGAGTTTAAAGTTGCTTAACTTTATAAGTAGTATTCTGAAAATATTAAATTTTATTGTCTTGTGGTGACAGGAAAAATGACTAATGAAAGTCAAATACAAGATGTGGCTACGACTGTGGGGGTAACTAGTATTGCCTCAACAAGTCAAGCAAATGCTCCGCAACCAATGGCACCTGCGGAGAAGCCGGAGAAATTTGCGGGCATTGACTTTAAGTGATGGTAGCAAAAGATGTTCTTTTACCTCACCACTCTATGCCTTCAAAGGTTCACTAGTGAGGATGCTCCTGAGGTGCCCAAGTCAACGTCGGACAAAGAGCATTTCATGATTGTAAAGGCTTGGAAGCACTCAGACTTCCTTTGTAGGAACTATATCTTGAGTGGTCTTCAAGACAACCTCTATACTATTTACAGTGAAACTAAGAGATCGAAGAAATTGTGGGGGACACTAGAACGAAAATACAAGAAAGAGGATGCAGAAATTAAGAAATTATTTGTTGCAAGGTTCCTGAACTTTAAAATGATAGATAGCAAATCGGTTGTCTCTCAAGTGCAGGAATTGCAAGTAATCCTTCACGATCTCCTAGCAGAAGGTATATTTTTGAAAAATACCTTAGTTGAACAAATTGAAAATGTTCTTAGTACTCACATAAACTGTTTTGTAGGTTTGATTGTGAATGCTGCATTTCAAGTAGCAGCGATCATTGAGAAGCTACCACCTATGTGGAAAGACTTCAAAAACTACTTGAACCACAAACGCAAGGAGATGACTGTCGAAGATCTTATTGTCTGACTGCTTATTGAAGAGGATAATAAGGCTGCCTAGAGAAGGCCAAAAGGGAATTCTATGATGATTGGAGCATATATTGTAGAAGATGACCAAAACAATTCTAAGAAAAGGAAGAAAGTTGAACAAGGAAGCAATCAACCCAAGAAGAAATTCAAGGGAAAGTGCTTCAATTGTGACAAGATTGACCATAAGTCTACGGATTGTCATGCCCCTAGAAAGGCAAGAAAAAAGACCAAGCAAATATGATTGAGTCCAACAAAGAGTGTGATAATCTGTGTGCTGTGTTTTCAGAATATAACTTGGTAGGGAATCCTCGCGAGTGGTGGATGGATTCTGGTGCCACCCGCCATGTTTGTGCCAACAAAGAGTTATTTTCGTCATTTGCTCCAGCTCAAATAGAAGAAATGATCTACATAGCTAACTCCGCTACGGCTAAGGTAGAAGAAACAGAAAAAATGGACTTGAAAATGACTTTAGGAAAGGTCTTGACACTTAACAATGTCTTATACATTCCTGAATTACGTAGGAACCTGATTTCTGTTTCACTTCTAGACAAGAACAGATTCAAATGTGTAACTGTTTCTGAAAAAATTATAATTAGTAAAGGAGAAGTGTATGTAGGAAAAGGCTATCTCACCGAGGGCCTTTATAAGATGAATGTTGAGTCTTATAATTTATAGCATGAACGTTTAGGCCATGTTAATTACAAAACGTTACGAAAACTGGTTAACTTAGAAGTTTTGCCAAACTTTGAGTGTAATACATCAAAGTGTCAAACGTGTGTAGAATAAAAATATGCAAAGCATCCTTACAAGTTCGTTGAAAGGAATTCCAATTCCTTAGACTTAATACACACTGACATTTGTGATATAAATTCAACACCATCACGTGGTGGGAAAAAGTATTTCATAACTTTTATTGACGATTGCACTAGATCTTGTTATGTCTACTTGCTAAATAGTAAGGATGAAGAAATAGATGCATTTAGGCAATACAAAACTGAAGTAGAAAATCAGTTAGAGAAAAAGATAAAAATAATAAGAAGTGATAGGGGCGGAGAATATGAATCTCCCTTCGCCGAAATATGTGTAGAGAATAGAATCATCCATTAAATAACAACCCCGTATTCACCTCAATCTAATGGAATTGCGAAAAGAAAAAAACCGAACTTTGAAGAAAATAATGAATGCCTTACTTATAAATTCCGGTTTATCGCAAAACTTGTAGGGGAAGGCTATCCTTACAGCCAATCGTATACTCAATAGATTTTCTCATAGTAAGACACACCAATTCCTTATGAAAAATGAAAAGAAAGGAAACCCAACTTGAAATATTTTAAAGTGTGGGGGTGTCTAGCAAAGGTCTAAGTTCTTATGCCTAAAAGGGTTAAGATAGGACCTAAGACGGTGGACTGCATGTTCATAGGATACGCTAAAAGCAGTAAAGCATGTTGATTTTTGGTTCATAAATTCAAACATCCGAATATAAATAAAAATACGGTAATTGAATCAGATAATGCTGAATTGTTTGAAAACATTTACCCATATAAAGTTAGACATCAACAATCTAGTGGGGGATCTAAACGACCTCGAGATGGACCAACTAAGAATGTACATAATGAAGAGAATCCAAGACGTAGTACACGTTAAAGAACGTCAACTTCGTTTGGATCATATTTTGTAACATTTCTCTTAGAAAATGAGCCTCAAATGTTTAAAAAAGCGATGTCGTCGTCAGACTCATCCTTTTCGAAAGAGGCAGTCAATAGTGATATTGATCAATCTTAAGCAACCATACGTGAAAATTGGTTGATCTTCCTTCAGGAAATAAACCTTTAGGTTCTAAATGGATCTTCATAAGAAAAATGAAGGCGGATGGTACTATTGACAAATACAATGTAAGACTTGTAGTAAAAGACTTCAAATAGAAAGAAGGCCTTGATTACTTTGATACATACTCGCCAGTAACAAGGATAACATCGATTCGAATGTTAATTGTCTTAGCGGCGGTATATGATCTCAAAATACATCAAATGGATGTGAAAACCGTATTTCTAAATGGAGAATTGGAGAAAGAAATTTACATGGAACAGCCTGAGGGTTTTGTGGTTCCAGGAAAGAAGAATAAGGTGTGTAAACTTATTATGTCATTGTATGGACTAAAGCAAGCACCTAAACAATGGCATGCGAAGTTTGACCAAACCATGTTGGCAAACGAGTTCAAGATAAATGAATGTGATAAATGTGTTTACATTAAAGACACTCTAAATCACCAAGTCATTGTTTGTTTATATATGGATGGTATGTTGATCATCAGTAGAGATATTTCTAACATAAATGCAATGAAATGCATGCTCGAGAGAAAGTTTGATATGAAAGACCTTGGAGTTACGGATGTGATCTTAGGTATAAGAATCCATAGAACTCCACAAGGGTTGGCATTGTCACAGTCACATTATAGCAAAAATGTACTTGACAAATTCAAGTATATGGAATTTGGTATTGCCAAGAATTCTTTAGATGTGAGCTTTGCACTTCAAAAGAATGAAGGTAAAAGTGACTCACAATTGGATCACGCAAGAGTATTGGGATGTTTAATGTATATAATAAACTGTGCTCGACCAGACATAGCATGTGCAATCAGTAAGTTGAGTCGGTACACGAGTAATCCCAACAAAACTCATTGGATGGCAATGAAAAGAGTTTTGGGGTATCTTAAATACACTCAATACTATGCTTTACATTATAATAAATATCTCGCGGTACTTGAAGGATATAGTGATGCAAATTGGATACCGAGTCGAACGAAGTAAAATCCATAAGTGGATATATATTTACTATTGGTGAAGGAGCAGTCTCTTGAAAATCATCCAAACAGACTTGTATTGCTCGCTCTATAATGGAATTTGAATTTATTGCATTGGTTAAAGCCGGAGAAGAAGCAAAATGGCTCCGAAATTTCTTGGAAGATATTCCTTATTGCCCCAAACCAGTGGCACCAGTATGTATACACTGTGATAGCCAAACGGCAATAGGTAGGGAAGGGAGCATGATGTACAATGGTAAATCTCGTCACATACGACGGAGATATAATACTGTTAGAGAACTTCTCTCTAGTGAAATTATCACTGTTGACTATGTAAAGTCAAAGGATAATGTATCGGATTCACTTATAAAAGGCTTATCTAGAGAAGGAGTGGAAAGGACATCTAAAGGAATGGGTTTAAAGCCTAGGACAAGTCAGCATGATGGTAACTCTACCTAGCAGACTAGAGATCCCAAGAGCTAGGTTCAAGAAAATCAAATAAATTTGTGTCTGACAGATTCAATATTGTCAAAATACCAACCCATTCTCATGATGTAGACAATGTTTAGTAAACATGGATAAGACTTAAGGTGAGAAGTCTTTTAATGATTATCTAAATTTGGCAGATTTGACCAAATAGTTTAATCTATGAGATTGAAAGTTTAGAAATCACCTATGTGAGGGCCAAGTGGAAGCCACTTCAAGGAGAATATTAGTAAAGGCCTATTCTCTAAGCTCTCATGAATCAGGGACGTGTTCATGGCTGAAAAGAACAAAACCGTGAGAACCATAAATGGTAAAAGGCTGGTTGTGTGACATTTGTTATCTAGGTATACATTAAAGCTCGACAATTCAAAGATATAAAATATACCGATTGATCGAGTACATTCGATGCATGTTCACTATGAAAAGTTCAAAGGAAAACCCACTTATCCAGATGCAATTAGTCTTTGCTTGATGATCACATACTTGTTCGTAAAAATTTACGAAAAAATAGCCATTTCCTATTCATGTGGGGGATTGTTAGATTAAACATGTATGAACAAGGTGTGAATGGAAAATGAAGGAACACAACCTTTGAGAGAAAGACATATTGTTTTGAAAAAGGAGTGACTATTTAGATAGTTATGTCTGTTCAGAAAAAGACACAATGTTTCGAATGAACAGACATGACTTTTCTAAAGGATACACCTTTTTAGATGAACCATTGCTACCTTTGGGAAGGGGCACTTGATGACTATATAAACCTGCATTTATCTACAGGTTTAGGTATGAAAATTTTTCTGAATAGACAAACTCTTCTTGTCTTCAAAACATTCTGTGTGATCAATCAAATCATTGAGTGAGTTTGAAGAGATTCCAATTGTTTGAGGTATCACTACAGTTGGTTTGTTTGGCCATTTTATCCTGGGAGGAAAATTCCACAACCTCGGGTACTTGAGGGGAATTATTTCCTTAAGGACACTCCGTGAATTCGGAGGACTTGGCCATTTCTGTTTCACCTTAATTTCTGAAAAATAAAACACACTTCTTTAAGAGATTATTTTGATCTTATGTTGAGGGTTTTGTTGTACTTCATACTGTTCTTGTTTTAAACTTGAACTAATGTAGAAATAGTGTTGCGAAAATATAGATTGTGTGTACCCAAAAAACTACAAAAGGTGAGTCCAAAATTGCTCAATTTTTTGAAATTTCAAGTGTGACATTTATTTATACCCTTGGTATAAATTATAATTTTGAACTTTTTAAAATAAGTTTTGGCTCCGTCACTGCTCAATATCGATGGAAATTGTACCAATGCATGCATGGACAACTAACATCAAATGCATTAACAAGTTGCACCTGAAAATCGACAGAAATTAACCTTTTAACTAGTTCTAATTTTATTGCCAATGAGAGGGGGCCAAAATCCTACTTATTATTTCGTTCACTTTCTAAACAAGGATTTGAATGTGACATCCAACTTTCTTATTTATCAGCTTCTAGTCATAGGAAATGTGCAAATAAAATACTGAGTATGAAAAAACAGCCCCTACCATTCTTGTTTTAACAGGTGATAGTAGTTAGATTTTGAGGCTTGTTAGAAGACTTTTCAAGGTGTCCATGGATAATTGTTGTTGGAATTGATAATAATACATTGTTGGGAGGGTCGTTATGCATAGTTTCATAATATATCTAGTGATGGAGCTAACTTAGAGTTAGGGTTCATCCAAATTCCCTCGACGAAAAATTATACTATTTATGCATGGTTGAAATTAATGTTTATGCATAGTTTCATAATTGTCACGATTCAAATTATCGGATCGTGAGGGCACCTACTCTAATTCACCTAGATAGGAGAATTCCTTACCATCCGTTCAACATAACATGTGGAAGTCTTTATTAAAAAGAAATAACCAACTTTTATTACAAATGTTTTATTACAAATATTAAGTGCGGAAATATAAACTACCCCTAGGAACTAGGGGTGCACATCAGTTGGTTCCATTTTGTGCATTATCGATTTGGTTTATTGATTTTCGGCTTGTAAACATGCTAAACAGATAACTAAACCAATAAGATATTTGTTATTGATTTTCGATTAATTGATTTTTGGTCTTTATCGGTTCGATTTTTGGTTTAGCCGATTAAAAAATACTCTTGTAACTTTTCTTTACTTTCTTTTATTATTATTTGTTCTACACAATCTTCATGTATAACATCTACACAAATTAAAATAACTAAGACAACAACTATAAACTACAAAAGACAACAAGGTATGTATATATATAGAATCTAACACTACTATTATGTAAATGCAAATAAAAATAAAATTTTAATATAATTTTATTGGATTATCGATTTAACCATTAACTAAAACCTTAAAATTTAAAACTAAACCAATATCCCAATAAAAAAAACTTATAAAATCACTAAAAATCGTTAACCCAATAACTCAATATCGATAAACCAATAACATTTTTATCAGTTCGATTTATTGGTAGAATTGATTTTTGCACACCCCTATTAGGAACTAGTCTAGACATGCACATAAGCTTCTAAATCAAGAACGATAAGATTGGACACAACTTCCCCCATGAATGAGAAGAGTAAAAGCTGTTGAAGAATCAATATCAGCAATAATCTCGAAATTAATACCGAAATCCTGCAAAAAACTATACCCCAAAAAAGGTATAGTAAAAGTAGTATCATTACAAACAACATGTAATGATAGGTATCATCGGCCGACCAGGGTTAGATCACGTAAACATACTATGAAAATCACGAAAAGAAAACATGACAACTTATATAAAAATTTAATTCATAATATCTTCATCCGCTTATGCTATCTTTATCCGTTATTTTAATTTAAGAGTATTTCCATTCTTGTTCCTGTTGATCATTCATCACCTTCACATCAAGTGTCATCCATCCTAATGCTCACTTGTTTGATCCCAATAGTTATTAGTCATGGTAAATGATTAAAACTCATTACCTTGTAACAAATACAACTATGAACACATTTTATGATAAATACCCCAAGTTTATGATGCTTAGCCTTTTCAAGTAACTCTACAACTTCAGTCAAGTACAAGTTAAGAGACAACAAGTCAAATCAAACCATGACCAAACAACAAGTATCTCAAAATAAATGACAAGTAACCGTACCACATAAACATTCTAATATATCAAGCGGCATAATAATTCGATTCACTCAAGGAACCCATAACACCAACCACAATATAACTTGATCTACTAGTTGAAATAATATAAACAACAACAATAACAATAATCATATATCTGATCCATTCAAGGAATCATCACACTCATACATACCTTGTACATGCATGCTAAGAGTCTTATGGTTTGCCACTAGTCATGAACTACAGACGATGAACTCTTATCCATGTATTGTACCGGCGTGATACCCGCACCAACTAATGAATTATACATTAGAACTATACTTGATTCGATAAAAATAAAATATAACCTCATACAATAATAAATTGTAACCCCTTTATTTGTTTTCCTCTTCTACATTCTCACGGTATTTGTACAAAACTCTTTCTTATGACAAATAAATTATTAACTTTAAATATTAAGAAAGAAAAAAAAATGATGAATTATTCATGCAACAGAAGAAAGTTCTCTAGGTCAAAATATTTTTTTTTCTTAATCTACTTTAAATAAAAGCACATATAAAATATTAATTTTATTAAGGCTATTTACATTTACAAAAATTATTTTAATTAAAAATAACAAAAGATAGTCAAATTAAAGCTTTTTGATCTTATGAATAGGATTATTCATGCAACAGAAGAAAATTCTCTACAATCAAAATATTTTTTTTCTTAAGCTACTTTAAACAAAAACTCATACAGAATTAATTTTATTAAGACTATTTTCATTTATAAAAAATAATCAAATAATTAATTTTGATTAAAAAATAATAAAAAGTAGTCAAATTAAAGTTTTTGGATCTTGTGAATAGCAAAGGAAAAAATTAAAGCTTTTTGATCTTGTACTTCATAAAACATGAAGTACAAGTAATTTGATAAATAGAATTAATTATAGGATATTTGACGTTTATATTTTGCAATTGACTTAATTAATAATAATATTTAAGTATTATAATGGGAGATTCTAAAATTTATTTACCAATTAGTTAAATAATATGAAAATTTAAATAGTTTAATTGATTGTCTGTCTAAACTTTACTTTGTTGGAAAATGTTTGCTTTTCGCGTTGTAATCTCTTTCCTAAGTTTTCTTGCCCTACTCTCATTTTTTTTTAATTAAAAAATAATTATGACACATGCACCAAGTGCAAAGATCCATTAAACAATTAAAATTAAAATTACAAGAAAAAACTTAATAATAGCTTCTCATATTATGATACATGCATCAAGTGCAAAGGTCCATATAGCAAGAAAGAAGACAAAGTAACTTCATCTATATCAATCAAATGTCACAATATTATAGGATTAAGAAATTAATTAAATTACTATAATGGCCTTGTGAGGACTACCAAAAATTGGTATCCTCTCTTATATATAGTAGTAATATATAATTTAGTTTCATAAAAATATCAACCAATTTTTTTACGAAAATAATCTTCACTAGGTAGCCTAATCTATTAAGAAATTGATATTCTTCCGATATAATCTATAAGAAAAATTGGGTTAGGCACATATAAAAAGGGTCAAGCTATGAGTAATAAATTATATTCTCTTAAATAAAAAACAAGAACTAATTAAGGTTGTCACATCATTTTTTCGATAAAATTATTGTAAAATCTGAACATAGTGAATTTTATAATGGTCGGAGTAAAATAAATGCCTTTTGTATAACAAGCGAAAGAAAAGTGATTTTTGTGTAATAGACGCAAAGTTAAGTCACCATGAATGAAATTTACTTATTAATTAATTTAGTATGGCTTCTTCCTAATACATGCTTTCTCTGTTGAACTAATTGCACAAGACTTGACCTTTCATGTCTTTGGTTTGCAGGCTATTAAACTAGAGTTTAGCTTGTACAGATCTAAAATTTAAAATTTATGATTTTTTATAACTACTTTAAGTTGATATACGATCAGTGTCGGTTAAACCCCTTTATAAAAAAGGCAACTGCCTAAGGCCCCCAAATTTGAGGGGCCTTAATTTTTTTTAATAATAATAGATTGTAGTTTTTTATTAATAAATTATTAAATATTATTTATAGAAAAAATAAACTTCTTATATAAAAGTAAAAAATTATAGAAGAATTTTAGTGTATTTGAAGGATCTCTCAAGAAAGATTAAATGCATTAGTTACATTAACGAAAAAAATAATTAGAAGAAAGCGATTATAATATTTATAACTTTGCATCATAGGATTTAAAATATCGACTTTATAAAAAAAAATCTTAAAAATTTATGGCCTTCAATTTTCGTCTTAGGCCATCAATTTGTTTGAGTCGGTCCTGTATACAATAATAATTAATTGATATCATTAGTCAAATATTAATAAATATTTAGTGAATATTTTAATATATATATTAGAATTTGTGCAAAATTTATTGAGTTTGCATGAATCTACACACGGCGAGCTGAATTCGCCTCTGACCTTACGTACTCAAAGAATAACGATTGCGGTGTCCTTGTAAAAATAAAAATCTCTACTTTTTTACCACGAAGGGGACTTTGATGTTGATTTGCATGTGAAAGTTGCAAAGTCAAAACCCATTAATGCTGAGTGAAAATGAAATTAGGTGGTCTCCATGCTAGTACGTAATAAAGCAGTTATCTTTTCACCACTTAAATTTAACACTTATCTAACTGTAAATGGCCAAATGCTAAAAATTTCAAATTCTAGCTAGGAAATTTATTAGGAGCACGTCTATCACATCGGAAACAAACAAACAAAATAACAAGAAAGAACTAAGGCTAAATTGATTATTTAGCTGGTCATATGAGTTGTCAATTAGGCGAGGACACCCACCAAATCCTTCTTCATTCTCATAATTTATATATCTCGATCCAATTATAGTATATGCTAATACCTAGAAATTAAATCTAGCACCAATGGCGGATTTTCTGTGTGCGTGGACTCAATGCTACTAAAAAAATTAGAATTTATGTCAATAATTTGCTCATCAAAAACGTTTTTGACAAATTATCTAACGAGACTCTCATATCTTTTTAAACATTCAGCTCGAGCTATATATAAAGAGATAAAATAGTTATATATTTATGTTTACGTTCCAACAAATTCGTATAAGCTTTTGGCATGATGCAACAAGGCCTTCTCTTCTTGAAAGTTGTATTTAGTATTGGCCATCAAAATTTGTAGTGGGATTGTCAAGTTACTGTGAATGCATGATCAGAATCATGGAATGTAAAGGAAGATGATAGTTGAAGTAGAAGAAAGTTGAGTTGTGAAGAAAAACCATCTTGCATTGGCTCTAACTAATCAACAAATGTGTTATCTATACACAATGCCATCTCATAACAACTTCCTACATCTAACCAGCTTATCTAACCAATTACTTACTAATTACAATCATCTAACAAAATAACTAAAACACTTATTCCACTAACCAACTAACAAATTACTGAAGCTTGTATCTGTTAGTAATGATTGTACCTCAAGGTATATCAATACACTTGCTAAGCTCTCTCCCAAAGCTGGAAGCTATGAAGATATTTTCCATTCCCAGCTGGGACATCAAGTGTTGATGTAGTTATCTACCGAGCCCTTTAGTGAATAGATTAGCTGAATGTTATACTGAAGGTATATAGGTAGCAACAATAAGCCCTTCTTGAATCTTTTCCCTAGTGAAATGGCAATTTATATCTACATGTTTAGTCCTCTCATGAATGACTTGGTTAGTAGCTATTTGTAATGCTGATTTGCTATCACAAAATAGTGGAATAGGAATTGTAATATCCATAAAACTCTTTCAGTAGGCCAGATAATTATATCACCTCTACAAGTGAGGATGTCATAGCTCTATACTCAGCTTCTACTGAACTTCTTGATACATTAGCTTGCTTCTTTGACTTTCAATATATAAGAGAAGTACCATAGTGAACTAGATAGCCAATAATGGACCTTTATTGTTAATACAAGCTCTCCAATCTAGAACCTCCTAAATATCTTCTCACCTTTGTTGTATCTGTATTTCTTGGTGCCATATGAGTCTTTACATGAGGGTATACCTCTGCAGTAACTTGCATTTCTGATAACACTTCAGAAGATGGTACATCAGCTAAGCCATTTACAACCACAGAAAGATCAAGTTCCTGATCAACAATATGAGGACATATACAAATCATCATAAGAGAACAAATGGTACAGAATAGTGTGACCGTTGATCTTTCACACTACTCTTGAATAAAAATATAGTATCCATGAACACCACATCTCTACTAACAAATAAAACTCTATTCTAAAGATCATATAACTTATACCTCTTCTGGTGAGCACTACAGGCAACTAACACTGCTCTCACTGTTCAAGGACTGAACTTGTCCTTTTGAGTGAGGCTAGTAGCAAAACACAAGCAACTTACGACCCTTAAATAAAACAACGAAGGAAGCTTCCCATAGAGTAGTTCAAAAAGTATCTTGATCCCAATACAATAGAAGGGATTCTGTTCAAGACATATATAGCCGCTTCAATGTAAAGTCCCCAAAATCTATCTGTCAGACTACTTCGAAACTTGATAGATCTTATAGTCTCAAGTATATGAATGTGTCTACTCTCTACCACACTAATTTATTGTAGTGTGTATGGACGTAGATCTCATGTATAATGTCATAACTATGAAATAAGTCATTGCGAGCATGACTAAAGAACTCACCTTAATTGTCACACCTTGATGTGTGAGCTAATGCTAACACATATGAGGCTTTTAACTAGAAATAATTATAGTCTTAAGCAATTTTTGTCATTTTTGATTGTTTTCTCTTTGATAATGCAGGAAAGTCATGATGCAAGAAAATCAAAGACAATAAGAGCAAAAGACGTGAATTTGGAACAAGTGGCCTTGAAAGTATAGTTGACGACTTGTCTGATAAGTTGTCAAATTTGTGATAAGTTATCAGAGTCATCGTCAGCTATAGACAGTGTGAGAAGGTTGGAGTAGAAGTGTGACGACATCTCTGACAAGTCGTCACAATTCAGATAAGCCGTCGAGAATGCCGTCAGCCTAAGGCAGTACATGAGATTTGAAGTAAAGAAGTGACGATATTGTTTGATATGTCGTCAAAGTCCCGATAAGTCGTCAGGATTACCGTCAGCCTTAGGCAGTGTTTAGAAGCTGAGTTGAAGAAGTGGCAACATTCCGTGATAAGTCATCAGATCTTTGATAAGCCATCAAATTTGTCGTCAGCTGAAGACAATAACATATCAAATACAGAGAGGAGTTGACGATATGTCTGATAAGCCATCAACCCCCTGATAAGTCGTCACATGTTGTCATCACCTGTGTGAGAAAAAGCTGTATGCTGTGATTTGCTTCCAAAATTAGGCTAAGTATTTAAGGCAAAGTTGAGGGTTTTCTAGGGCATCTTGAACTTCATGACATTCATCTTGAACTGCACAGACTTACACTATTTTCTCTCTAACTTTACAATTAACTTTTGAGAGATTGTTATCATAATTTTCTTGGGATTTCTACTGCGATCTAATCTGAAAAACACTTATTGATATTCATATTCTGTAAGTTATCATTTATCGAATTATGAATACAAATTATCTTATTGCTTTTTACATTATGAGTAGCTAATTCCTTTAACCCAAGTTGTGGGATCTATGGGTTTGGTTTTATAAAGTAACTAGGTGTTCAAGATTATAAAGGTAGTAGGAACTCCTTGGTAATTCCTCTATTTTACATATGTTCTATTGGTTGCAAACGATAGGTCATGCCTACTAATGATTTACTTGAAATAAGAAATCAACCCTAGTAGGAAGTGAATTATCAACAGGGACTTGGAAGCATCAAACTTTCATTTAATAATTAACGTTGTAACAAGGTTAATTAACTTGAGACAACATCCTATTATGAAATATAAATTTCCTAAGTTCGTAAGAATTAGGTAATTAAATGTATAAATAGGTTGAGAAACATTTAGACATTACTTCGACAAGGATAATCTGTTGTTCCTACTTACCACAAGAATCTTAAACCATTACTAGTGTCTGTCAAATACCAACACTCATAGTGAACGCAACTCTAATTTTCCATATAATATTGATTATAAACACTGACACTGAATTGAGAAATAATTACTTGTTACCCTTCCAAAAAACCCCATTTACAGGAAACTGCTAACTATCAGTTGATTGACTCCCGAACAACCTAAATTAACACCATATTCCCTGTGGAATTCGACCCTAACCTAGTTGGGTTATATATTTGACAACGACCGCTTACTCTCTCGTAAGAGAGGTGTAGTTTGAGTGTTGTCAAAAATGGCACCGTTGCTGGGGAATACAGTTGTAAATTTAAGTTTGTGTGCACTAATTGACTGTTAGTCAGGTTTCCTAATTTTACGGTTATTGGTTATTTTTTTTTGTTGCAGGAACACAGTGGTGTATGCCAAAAACCAGAAGTTCAGGAGAAACGTTATTACCGTTCAATCCAGAACCCCAACTGATCGGCAGAATAGTAGACCCACAGGAAACTGACAGTCTAGCCGCCTTAGCTAGAGCTCAGGTTAATCTGCAGAATGACGATCAACAAGCCCTTCATCCGAATTTGGATGATGATGACTTGGGAGATGAGGAATTTCTGAATCCTATTAATCGAAGGCGTGCAGAGGAGGTAGCTGCACCAGTGAACAAAAATGTAAACAGAAACCATCCTTTCAGGGTGAGACCTGATCGCCAAGCCGTGCAATTTAATCCTAATGAGGATGATGATGGAATGGACGGAGGTGGTGCTATTAGAGCTATTATTCCCCCACCTCTAGCACCAGGGGCGAAGTTCAATATTACAAGTACTATGATTCAACTCCTTCATTTAAAGGGGTTGTTTGGTCGCCTTCCTGGGGATGATCCTAACAAGCATTTGATGAACTTTGTCACCATTTTCAAATCTTGTGATAACCCAGGAGTAGGTCAGAATGTTATTCATTTGAGATTGTTTCCGTTGTCTCTGTCTGGGGAGGTAAAACTCTAGCTAAATAAGCTGATGCCCGATTCAATAACCCACTGGAGGCAATTGAAAGAGGCTTTCCTAGAAAGGTTTTTTTCACCTTCCAGGAGGGTACAGTTGAGGGATGAGATCAGTAATTTTAGACAGATCCCAACCGAAGCCCTTCATGAGACCTGGAAGAGGTTTAAGAAGAAGCTGATCCAGTGTCTGAACCACAACATGACGGATATACATTTGATAAAAACTCTATATAGGGCTCTCAATTCTGAGATGAAGCCGATAGTGGATAATGCTGATGGTGGTTCGTTTGTTGATCTCATATTCCAAAGAAGTATCGAAGATGCTAGATAGAATGACCAAATAGAGTAGGGCTTAGCATCCCAGGGATTCTGTGGTAGCAAGCCCTACTGTGTCTGTTGGTATGACTGTGGAATAACGTAGGAGAGATGAGAAGTGTGATCAAGAAATGGCTCATTTGAAGATGCAAATGGATTTACTAACCAAGTATTTATTATCTACAAAGACTGAAAAAGTGAAAGTTATTGTATCACAAGGTAAAGATGATTCTGATTCGAAAGAAGAAAACAACTATCTGAATAACCAGGGGTATTTTCGAGGTAATAGCTAAGGAAATCAAGGTTGGACTTATTATGACAAGGCTGGATATAAGGATCGGGATCAAGGAAACTGGAAGAGCAAGACTGATAGAAGTGGGCTATATGTACCTCCCAAAAGCAAAGATAATGCGGCAACTAGCTCTGGTAAGATGTCCATGAAGGACATGATGGAGAGATCGTTAAAGGGAGTTGAGGCTACCAACTCTAGGGTGAATACCATGAAGACATATTTGTCTTCTATGAGTCAGTTGGTAAACTCACACTCCACTTCGATCAAACAGTTGGAACAACAAATGATCCAACTTTTTGTAGCATTGAATAAGAAAAAAAGTGGAATGCTGCCAAGTGATACAATTCAAAACCCTCAAAATGATGGTTCGTGCATGGCTATTACCACACTGAGTGGTAAGGTTTTATCAGGCCCTTCTTTGGGAAAAACTGTTTATGATGAGGTGATTAAAAAAGATGTTGAGCTTGAAGAAGGTAATCCAGTGAAGTCTAAGAAGCTGGATGGCATTGATATTCCTTTCAATCATCAACAGGTTGATGAGATGGAACAAGGAAAAGAGAAGAAAAAGGAAGTAGTGTGAAGACTCTTCCAAATCCACCACCTCCCTTTTCTCAGAGATTGAAAAAGAAGGCTGATGGTATGAAGTTTAGTAAATTCATGGCAATGTTGAAGAAGCTAACAGTGAATGTGCCTTTGGTCGAGGTACTTGAACAAATGCCAGGATATACTAAATTTATGAAGGATCTTGTGACGAAAAAAAAAAGCAGTGAGCTACGAACCGGTGGATAATCTCCATTATTGTAGTGTTATTTTACAAGGTCCTTGGTGTAGAAAAAGGCAGAACCAGGAGCGTTCACTATTCCTTGTACGATTGGATCTCTGGAATTTTTAAGGCCTTATGTGATCTGGGGGCGAGCATTAATCTGATGCCGCTAGATGTTTATAAAAAGTTGGGTTTGGCAGACCCCACACCCACCAACATGAGACTAGTTATGGCGGACAGGTCTGTGAGAAGGCCAATCGGTATGCTACATAATGTACTTATAAAAGTTGTTGATTTTATATTTCCTACTGAATTTGTGATCCTTGATTGTGAAGTAGACTTCGAAGTGCCCATAATTTTAGGCATACCATTCTTACCAACTGGGAGAGTGATAGTAAATATGGAGTTGAATGAGCTCAAGTTTAGGCTCAATATAAAAGAAGCAAAATTTGAAATGCATCCATCCATGACACAACAAAAGGAGATGAGTTTTTTCTCAATCATGGATATTTTCTACTAGGATGTGAAAGAGGTATCAACAAGGTGTCTTGATGAATTATAAGTAGTCAAGATGATCGAGTCGTGCCGTGACACTAAATCAGGCATTATTGGGAGGCAACCCAAAAATTTTATGTTTAACGCAAGTTGTTTTTATTTATTTAGATGGTAAGTATGATAAACTGATGAGGTATGCAGGGGTCGAGGTAGAATTTATGTAGCAAGTTAAGTGATCCTGATGACATAGGTGATGAGCTATCACAATTGTGATAAGCCCTTAGATTCGTCATTAGAGAAATCAGATCTGGGGTATGTTCTGTTAAGGCTAACGACATTTGTGACGGGCTATCACACTTGTGATAAGCCTTCAGAAGTGTTTTCTGAAAACCCAAAATAAGTTATCAAACAATTCTGGGCCCAGTTAAAGGAATACGACCCGACCCAAAAGCAAATCTTTTCACCTTCTCGCATTACTTTTTCTTTTCTTTAGTTTATTTCTTTCCATTTTTAGTTTATTCTCTTTTCTTTTGAATTAGTTCTTAGTAAGACAAGAAAATTTCCTATTGTTTTTGCTCGATTGAAGTTAAGTTCTTAGTAAGATAAGAAAATTTCCTATTGTTCATTTGTTATCTGCTCCACCCTACTCAAGAAGCTAAGTCGCCTAAAAGGTATGCTCTAAGACTCTCTTCTTCTTATTGGGTAGTAGTGAGGCTGATGTACACCTTAGTTTTCAAAGAGATTGAGTCAAGTTTAGCTTGCCATTGTAGTAAGAAACTGAAACTAGGGTTTACAGTTATGCATCGAGCACAAAAAGTTAAAATCCCAGTTCAAGAAAGTAATTCCATGTTTTATGAGAAGAATTGGGAAGGATTATTATGTTAAAAATGAGCTAAAGATCATGTTCTGAGCTGACGACATGCCTGATAAGTTATCACAATCGTGACAGCTTATCAAACATATCGTCACAAGTGTGAAAAAGTTGATCAATTCTGATTGAGGTTGACGACATGTCTGATAAGTTATCATAAATGTGATGGCTTATCAGATCATGTCATCATAAGTTGAGAAAAGTGGCGACATGGATGATAATCTATCACAGATGTGATGACTTATCAGACCATGTCGTCACAACTTTGATCTGAAGCACTAATAAACCCCTTTCAAGGGATGTGGAACTTCAATGAATGAAATCTTTGCATTATGTGATCTTGGGTACTGAATAATTGTGTTCTTTTGCTACAGAGTTTATAATGGTACCCAAGGGAAAAGGATCCAAATCAACAAAGAAGGTAACTAAGGGGAGTGTGCCTCGAAGACTCTTTGATGAGTGTGATTATAAAGATGGAGAGCCACAGCTCATAAGGTGAAGAAAGAAGAAGAGTCCGAAAATACCTTCACCACCTCCACAAGATGAGGACGTGAGTGAAGAAAGTGAATCTGAGGAACCAATAATATCTAAACTTATACCTTCTGAATAGACAACCTTTGAACAACCTGATTCGGAGCAACCTAATTTAGATCGACCAAATTCTGAGCAACCCAATTCTGAGGAACCATCATATAGGTCCCCTTATTCTGAACAACAGACTGATGAAGATTCTTCGATACGGGGAAATCTAATCAAATGCAAGAACCCCAGTGTCCGAGAAAGCGCTAGATGGCAAATTCCTGGGGCAAAGAAGATTTTCTAAGACAGGCTTCTCAGAACTCAAAGAATATCTGTTAAAAGGCCAATTTTTAAAGAAATGACAATCATTACTACCGGGTTGAGAAGATATCCTTCAATGGAGCAGACATTCCGAGACTATGACTTAGCATGGACTATAAAAGGAGGGGATTCGTTTTACCCTGCATTAGTCCAGGAGTTCCACGTGAACTACCAGGATACCTTGGGAAAGATGTGTAAGAAAGGTGAAAAAGCAGTAGATCAGCCCTTGTTGGAGAAAGTTCCGGTGAGGGGCGTAATGGTAAATCTCTCAGAAGAACCATCAACAAATTTCTTCATGGTCCCTGTTGAAACCTAATTTTTGCCATCCACAACTACGTTTAATCTCGAGTTTCTTTGATTTTCAAATAAAATCGCAACATATATTTTATCTGAATAAGAATCATTTCAAACTATTTATTTGGGTAAACTTATCATTTTAAGTAGCGATTATATATTATCGTATTCAATTATATGAAAATATGTAATTTTGTTACTTAAATATCTATTTTACGGAGTATTGAATTTTTTATTAAGGATTATTTTGAAAATAAATTCAAATGGTTGAAAAATCTTGATTTAAGTATAATTTATTCTTAAAATTAATTTATTTGAAAAATATGTGTTTGATTTTATCAAATCAAGAAGCTTGGGATTAAGTGAGGTATGAATTTGTATCGAGTATCGATTTAATTTGGTCAATCTATTAAATTGACTATAATTGAAATAAAATTGGCTTGAATTGCAATGCAATTGGCCAATTGACTTCAATTTGGTTAAAATTTAAATGGATTTGACTAATTCTTAATTTGATTGGGGTTATCAATTAAATAACCCCAATTTCAGTTTATTCTTATTTTTAAATTACCAGCCCACTCTTCAAATTAACAAACCCAAGCCCAATTTCCTTTTGACTTTGCTAAATTAGCCCCAAATTTCTAGCAGCCCAACGCCCATAGGCCCACACCAACAAACACACCCGGCCTAAACCTTCTTCTCTTCTTCATTCAATTAACAACAGCTTCACCATCGACAATTCTCAACCCAACAACTCCTCTCAACCCTTAAACCCAATACCAGCCAAAATCCAACCAAAATCAAATCCAACACTAAGCAGCCATCAATGGCGACACGAATTTCAACCCTATCCCAACTCGAATTGACCCTGTTTGAGCCAACCCGACCCTAACCCGATGAGGTTTTCTCTCAATATCTATGCGTGCCCAGCACGAGATAAGAACACCAAATGTTCTAGAGGGTGCTACGTGTTAGCTTCCAATTCGCTCCTTAATTGCTAACCGTTCAAAATTCGAATCTCTCAACAACTTGGTATGATTTTTAGTACAAATTACAGCTCAACCTTGTCCCATCCTTCGAATTTCAAATTCAAGATTTTTCTCTTTTTCAAATCCCTAGGGGAAACCCTAATTCGTCTCTTATAAAAAGGCCCTTGAGGTCACTATTTGAGGGGGTGTTTCGGCTCGGGGTTTCTTTTGAAGTTTGATTTTTTTCCCAGAAAATTGGTTCTTTCGATTATTAGGGTTCAAAAATCAGAGTTTCTTTGGGAAGCTACTGTTTTTGGGGATTTTCTTTGGGGGGTCTTAAAGGGGTTCAAAATTGGGGTTCTTAAGGAGACTTAGTCTCAAATATAAATTCTGTTCTTATTTTGAAAGGCCTTCAGCTAAATTAGAGTGTTGAGTTGATAGTGAAGACTACATTTTCTAGTGGTCCCGCTGATAGCTCGTTATCCCGTTTTGCTGCCTCGAAGGCGGTGAACACTCATTTACCTTTTATTTCGTTATTTCACTTTCTCTGCTTCATTCTATTTTCTGGTAAAATCATAGTTTTTTTTGCTGGGTTATGTGCTGTAGAGGTCTCAAAGACCATAGGTTATTGTTTTTGATGAAAAATGTTGAATGAATTGTTATGTTAGAATTAATCTATGTTCAGGTTTGTTTTCGGTCGTCGTTTTTACTTTGGTGTCATGATCTGTCGCCCACTCTTGGTGTTGTTGAGTAATTTTTGGCCTGTGCTTCACTCGGTGTATGGATGGTGATTGGAAGGGCTGGTTTGTTAGGTAAAGTTTGTGACTTTGATTGTATTCCGTAGTTTTAGTCGATGATGTTTGGCTTGTAGTTGTTATCTAATCGTGTTTGTTCAGGATCGTTGCTGGATTGTGGTGTCATTGTTGAGCTAGAAGTGTTGCTAGCAGAGCTACCTATCAATTTTCTTTGGCTTCTTATGTGCCAAAAAGACAATGATCAAGGTCCAAAATACGCTAGAAAATCCAAGGATTCCTCGACGACTATTTTGTTGGAGTTGGTCGGAGTGAGGAGGAAGATAAAGACAATATTCCGTTTGGCTTGCTTTTGTTGTTTTTTGTTATTATAACTGTTGTGCCGATAATACCGTTAGTAGGACTTCCTCTTGATTTCTTTGCCTTCCAAAATGACAAAGAATAACGAGGATAAGTCCTCCAAAAATAGAAAAATCCTATGATTCCTCGGTAATTATTTCAGCTACCAAAAGCTTATCTTTTGGGTTTGTCGAAGAGAGAGGGAGAGAGAGAGTGAGGATGAGGATAATATACTCTGCCACATGCTTTTTTTTTAGTCTGTGGATTATACCTTTCTTTTGGTTTCAAAAACCCGAATTCAGATTTCTATTTTTCCTTTAAGTTCATCTTCGTATGAAATCCTATTAGAAGGATAAATGTTGTTGTGTTTTTGTGGATGCTACATATTTAAGTGTGTTTGTTCGGGAAAATTAGACTAATTTTGTTGTCATTACATTATGTATTGTCTGTACATGAGCTAAGGATTCCCAGTAATCTTTCTTGTTCGGTATTATCAAGAAGGTAGGGATGAAGTTACACTCATTATTCTTTCAGAAATAGGATTAGGGATGAGATAACGCGTCATAATCGCTTATCTCCGTCCTTAAATACCCATTGTCAAGAATTAACTGATTAAGTGGTTTCCATATTTAATTGTTGCTCTAAAGATTTTTACTCGAACATTTGTTGCTTGTTACTCTTTGAAGTTTAGTTTACTCACATAATCGATTTGGAGACAGTATTCCTAGACTCCCTCTTGCGTCACTTTGGAGTAGTCGTCGTCTGTTGGGTGACGTCTGTACAGGGATTTCATGTATACTCATGTGAATAGAAAGACGTTCTTGCCTCACAGGCCCTCTTCCCAGTTTTCATTTTCTTCCCTTTAATATTTATTTAACAGGACCATGAAATCACTGTGAGTTCAAATTCAATAGAGCCTTTAAGCCTTTTTTCTTGTGGAAGAAGGCCATGGGTATATGTTTCGTTATATTGTGATAGAACCTAGTCTACACTTATCTAAAAATTCTTGATTTTGATTATTTTCTTTGAGGAGTACAGGATTGGATTGTTTCTCGTACTATCTGTATGTAGTCTTTTCCTTCTCTATTTGATCCTATCCCATGTTAAATGCCTTTGTTTGAAATCTGGGATAATTAGTCTTTCGCGGGCTGGGAGTGTTAAAATTTGATTTGATATAGTAAGAATCATCACCACCTGTTGGAACCATGCTTTTGGTATAAAATCTCCCTCAAGAACTTGTGCAGGGAATTCTTTATCCTTCTGTGACCTTTTGTTTATTGTATTCACTGTTTTTTCCATGAATATATCTTCACCTCTTAACTAGATTATCTAGGTATGTTCAAACCATGTGCAATATAACTTATTGAATTAAGCGAGAAGTTATTTTCATTCTAGTTGCCTCATTCTGTTCGGATTGTTATATGAACCCGTCTAGGATTTGCATCGTATCGATTGACTCTCATTCTTATCATGTGCATAAGTGTGTGCATCATTATCATCCAAAACTTAATCCTTAATGTTTCTTTATTTTGAGGTATGTTATGTCTCGAATGGGCATTAATTTATTCATCTTTTCTTTGCATGAACTCTCTTCGGAGTCCAATTGGACTCTTTTCCTTTGTATTGCACAACACACCAGTGAGGCCCACCCTTTAGGAGAATTTGGATATCAACCTCATAGAATATGGATACAAGGAGTCGAAAGGAGAAGAAGGGGTTAAAGTCCCACATTTGAAGCGGCTACGAGACCCAAAAGTCGCGTTTGTTATTTACCTATTGTCGTCTTTATTTATGAATTCATTTCTTATTTATTTAGGTCTCGAAGCCAAAGTTGTATTTAATACAGGTGGAGAAAGACTCGAGCCAAAGGCTCAAAAAATAGTTTAGGATAGGTGAAATGAGTCGGAAGCCCAACTAGACTAGGACAGGTCTCTTTGATTTGGGCCCAATGGCCTAAATCCTTTACTTTCTACTCTCTTCCCCTTTTATGTGTTTATTAGTTTTGTTTAGACTTAGTTAAAATTCCTACTAAGTTGCCTAAATCTATTTGACACAAGTCTTTTTTTTTTGAAAAAAAATCAAATCACTATTTCAACAAATTAATCTTTTCGAAGTTATTCAAAAGATGATTTTCAAACAGTCCGGATAACCGCAAGTTAGCGGACGTTTTAGGTGCCTAACACCTTCCTAAAACGTTAATAGGAACCACTTATCCAGAATCTCTTAACTTAAACGATTTTTGTATTTTAGATCGTTTAAAGTGTTTTATAAATGTTTCTTAATTCCTTTTCAAAATTAAGTGGTGACTCTCTTTCAAAAGTCAAAATTTCTCCGCAAAACAGAAATGGCGACTCTGCTGGGGATTTTGAACTAGGTTCTAATCAAATGTTTGATTTCGTCTTTTGATTAACTGTTTATGTGTTTCGATTTTGTAGAATTTAAATATCGCATCTCTTGGCATATTCCTACATTATTTAAATTATTTTGGGGTTTCGTGGGTATCCCGACCCCTATTGATCAATTCCAAAAATGTGTTAGAAATACAAATAATTTATTAGCACGTGAGTCATCTGATGGTTGTTTGTATTTTCAAACTCAAGTTGTCCACTTGAGAACTAGTGTTCAAACCCACTCTAGATACCTAGGATAGAGTGAAACCAAAACCCTATTTCAGGCATGAGCCGAGGATGACCCAGTACCCGAGCGGGGTACTGGGCCCATTAGAAAACCTGCCCTGCGTCTATTGAACCCGAGTCAATTATAGACGAACCATATTTATGTGTTGAAGAAAATGTATGCCTGTCTAATTCAATCCATTATCCTTTAGGGGTCGGGAAAAAGCTTGATTTGCTTACTTTTATAAGAAGAATTGAAGCAAGATAAGCAAGAAATTGATCGATTTGGGATGTTGCATCTAAGGCACAGTTTGAACGTCAATGGATGTCACCAATAAAAGAAGTGGACAAAGCTAAGAAGGCGAAGGTTTATAGAAGAAGCACTCAAGAATTAGTATTTCCTATCCCCTGTGTGGGAACGTGTCTTCTTTCATGTTATTTCCCTTTCCCTAAAGATTGTATCCCTATTTTGTTATCGTTTGTAAGCATTTATACTCTTTTTATGTCTATATAAGTTGGAGGTTAATGGATTGACTTTGAGGAATCATATATTTTCTTCAAAAATTGTTAGGCCTGAACCCTTGGCTCAAAAGGGTCACCCCAGCTAGGATACATGTTATTATAACGTTTTTGTGTGTTATAACTGTCTCATGTGCTTATGTGCGTATGTTTGAATCAAAGGAAAGTTTATCCACTATGTCCTATGGATGAACTTGGCTATGACTCAAACAACTCTATGTGGTTATTTCATGTCAAATATTTTCCATTATTTATCATATACGGAAACTAACATATCTGCCTTTGAATTATTTTACTTTATAGATAATAGAAATTACTCTATGTTGATATAAGTTGGCAGAACATCTCTACTTCACCCAATCGAAAGTGCACAAAATCCCATCCTCTGACCATCATCCAGAAATGACAGGAAATGACGAAGAAAATGCACTGACTATCCGGGATAATGTGATAGCGGAATAGAATGAGATGATTACGGAACTTACAAGAAAGTTAGAAATGCTTCAGGAGGAAATAAATCTCACTCGGGATTTGGCTAACTTGTCCATCACCATCAATTCTCCCGCTCTGGGAGAACACAGGACTCCACTCCAAACTTCTCCCGTCAGCACCCCTATTCTCGGGGATCAGCCAAATAACGTATCGTCCGTCTCTGCTCCTCCATTCATCCAAAATACCAATCATGAAAATAACCCAGATGCCTACCATCCGTAAAATCCATCTCTAACCCCACAAAATCCGTCTCTGAATACATTCCCAAATCCTCAAAACACATTTTCAAATCAGCAAAATGCATTCCCAAATCCACAAGATTCACTCCCAAACCTACAAAATATATCAAATCTACCTTTGAATCCACCAAGTTCATTTTCAAATCCTCAAAATCTTTCTCATATTCCGCCAAACTACTCGCAAGGTCCACGAAACCTTCCCAATTTCCAAAATGTCCTCCCCACTTACCAACCAAATTCCCCTCATCCGTAAAATCAAGCCTCCCTTCCAAATCCTCCTCACGCCATCATATCCCCTTATATCTACAATTCCTTTCCTTATATCGAGATAGACCATTACGAGGAGAAGGATAAAGAGTGGAGGACCAAGCTTGAACTGAAGTTGCTAGCTATGAATGAAGAGATCATGAGGATCAAAGTATCTCATAGAGTGAGGGACCACGACGATTTAGGGTATGATGATTTATGTGTTCACCCACGAGTAGACCTACCAGATGGGTATAAATTCCCTAAGTTTAAGATGTTTGACGGTACCAAAAATCCAATGGCCCATCTGAGAAGGTACTGTGAGCAACTGGTAGGGATAGGGAAAATGAGGCGTTATTGATGCGCCTATTCAGTCGGAGTTTAAGTGGCGAAGCCTTGGAGTGGTTCATGTCTCAGGAGCCAAAAAAGTGGACTGGTTGGAAAGCATTGGCCAAGGGTTTCCTTAATCGGTTCGCATTTTATATTGAAATAGTCTCTGAACGATATTCACTAGATTGGATCAAACAAAAGAATGATGAGAGTTTTCGAGACTATGCTTTTCATTGGAGAAAAGAGGCTGCTAAAGTACAACCTCCCATATCTGAGGAAGAAATGGTATCAGTTTTCTCTCATGCACAGGAAGAAGAATTTTATACCAGGATGGTATCCGCGGTCCGAGCAACTTTCACAGATTTAGTAAAGATTGGGGAATCATTAGAGGAAGGCATCCGAACAGGAAAAATTGCCAAAATCCCAACATCATCTGAATCTTCTACATTTTCAAAGAAGAAAATTCAAGCCTATAAATATTCTTTCCTCATCATCATCACCAAGTTTTCAGCCTATATTCTGCGCTCAACCCCAATGTCAAACTCCAAATCCAAATATTTTACCCCAGTACCAAGTTCCACAACTAAATTATCAGCCTCATACTCAAGCTACTTTTCCAAATAACTAAATAAACGTCCAAACATCTCCAAATTATCATTAAGTACCTCCCTCCATAAATAAGAATCATTATAACCCTCCACGTCTAAAATTTGAAAAGAAACCTCCCCAAAACTTCACGCTGCTAGCTGAATGTCGTACCTAGCTCTTCGGAAGACTGATAAAAGTTGGTTATTTGCAACTGATCCAACCAAATCCTATCGATCCCAACTCCCGATTTTATCATCCCAATCAAAATTGTACCTATCATTCAGGAGCAGCGGGGCACAGTACTGAGGATTGTATTAACTTGAAACATAAGATCCAAGATTTGATCGATCAGAAGGTCATCACACTTCAGTCGCCGACACCAAATGTTAACAGTAATCCGTTGCCTAACCATAGGGGGCCTACAGTTAACATAATTGAAATAGAGGGTGAATGGGCGTCTAGCAAGGCCATCTCTAAGGTAAATCCAGAAAGACTCAGAAGAACGGAGGAGGTGAAAAAGATAGAGAAAATTGTGGCCGCCTTAAGTAAGAATTTGGAAAGAATTATCAAGCCTGTTATGGTCCCAGAGAAAGCTTTTAAGAATGGAATAGAGTACCAACCAAGAAAAGAAGATGAGATCAAAGATAATTCAAAGGCGAGTCTATTTAGGCCCTTGCGCTCTTGTACCAGTCATTTCCCATACATGAGATGTCAAATGATGATGGTCTTGGGGATAGGATAGGAGACCTATTTGAAAGATGCAATGCTCTACCAGATGATTTCCCAATGTCTGATCAAATGAAGAAGGTCGCACATGGAGAAACTTTACAAAATTGGACTTCCACTTCGCTCCTAATTCATCGCCCGTCGCAGTAGATGAAAGGACAATTACTAATAATTTTTAAAATCGATGATGATCCGAAGGAGGCCCTGTGATCCACCCTTTTATGTCTGAAATTTTTGTTTTGTGTTTTACAACTTTCAAAAAGGCATGGGCCCACATTTGTGTGGGTCATAAGCCATAGTTTTTATTTATTTTTCCAAAAGGTCTCCCTTTATTTAAGAAGTTATTTTTTAAATATGATTATCTAGTATGGTTTATTTTGGTAGCAATAATTTAAAAATCTTCCAATGTCATGTCATGTCAAGGGTTAGACAAACAAGGCGAAGGAAATAATGATGAACAGAAAGTTATAGTTCTTATTTCTGGGCTTATTTGTAATGGCCTTTATAATAGTATCAATTTTATGATGTGTAATCGCCTAGAACCCTTTCCCTCTATTTACGAACTACGTTTGACCAGAATTCCCAAGAAAGGGATACGTAGGTGGCCTATGTCGGCTTCGGTCAACCCCTTAGAGAAATTTATCCTTTCTTTTTATGTATGAACTACGTGATGACCTGAATTCCCGAGAAAGGGATATGTAGGCGGCCTATGTCGGCTTCGGTCAACCCATTAGATTTTCTATATATATCCTTAGCGTAGGCCTGAACTATGTTTGACCTGATTCCTGCTTTAACGGCATACGTAGGCACCCCAACGGCTTAGTCATATAAGCCCAGGAAAGGAAAACTGGGGCAGAATTTTTGAGAAGAAATATCAAAAATTCATAAGAGAAGATCGACATCCAACAAAAAGAATGAAGATCAGCAAAGACTTCAGATCCACTTGGATTGGTATCATCTCAAACAACTTTAAACTGGGGCAGAAATTTTGAGGAAGACCTCAAAATTTCCACCAAATGCCTGAACATACTCCATATTACCCAGCACTAGAGGTTAAGGCTTTGGAAGCCACCAACTATAACAAAGTCTAGGTAGACTCAATTTTTGGCTATGATAGAACTACTTGAAGAAACCCTCCAACAATGATCATGAGTTTTGAAAACCATCCGTCAACTATAGTCAAAACCACGAGGAAGACATTTATTGAGCTAGTACATGACATGACTAGCAGAGATTTTCTAAAGTTTTACAGAAATTTTCAAAATTATTTTCTAAAATTTAAGACTATTTTCCAAAAATCTTACGACTCACTTATTTAGTATTTTTCTTGACATCATTTGGGATGGAGTGTCAGGGTGGAAGTCCCGATATGGTGGAATGCCCAAGGGATGGAAAAGAGAAAATCAAGGATCAAAGGAGGTCAACACGGAGTAATTTCATTCAAACTAATCATTTTTTTGTGGATGCAGGGTTCAATATAAAAAATGAGGGTCTCTTTCAAAAATCCCCGAGCAGAATAGGAGCCACAATAGAGCATTAATACCCAAGAACGGTATTTTAGGGTAGCCCTAAAAATAGGTTTAACGCCCATTTATTGAGGACCTTTTGATTTGTCCATCTTATTTCTCGAGATCGTAGGCGACAAACAAAAACTCTTTGTATTCTTTACATATATCGTATTTAAAAATTTTCCTAAAAATAGTCGCTAGTAAAAGCGACTTTGTGTCTACTAATCCTCTACCTTGAGTACATGTACATGTAGAAAGCAGGACGCTGACAAATGAAATCAGGTAAAATTAACATCATAGCCGTAAGGCATTGCCTCAAGGGCTATTGCATATCATCGCTACAATGGCTATTGCATATCATCGCCATAATGGCTATTGTATATCATCACCACAATGGCTATTGCATATCATTGCCACAATGGCTATTGCATATCATCGCTACAATGGCTATGGCTATTGCATATCATAGCCACAATGGCTATTGCTTATCATCGCCACAATGGCTATTGAATATCATCGCCACAATGGCTATTGCATATCATCGCCACAAGGGCTACTGCAATCATCTCCATAATAGCTATTGCATATCATCGCCACAATGGCTATTGCATATTATCTCCACAATGGCTATTGTATATCATCGCCACAATGGCTATTGCATATGATCGCCACAATGGCTATTGCATATCATTGCCACAAGGGCTATTGCATATCATCACCCCAAGGGCCATTACATATCATTCCCGCAAAGGCCATCTCATACCATCGCCCTAGAAGGCATTCAATATTTGTTAACACGCTAGACAAAAACACTATCGTTGAGGATATCTCATCATTTCATAAATCAGTATATGAATGCATCAAGGGTACACGATTTGAAGGGACGCCTTTAAGTCGCTATCTAAGGATGAATGATATATAAGGTTTCCTGGAAATTGATAATTTAAGAGATTATCTATAAGTCATATTATTTGAAATAGGATAGTGTGCAAGATCACCTATGAGTTGATAGCCTGTAGGCCATCTGTACGCCACAACAACATCCTAACCGGATAGTGTGCAAGATCGCCCAAAAATCGATAGTTCAAAGGTTATCCATAAGTCACAACTAAATCCTTACCGAAAAATATGCAATATTATCAAATTGATACGTCCAAGGGTTCTCTATAAGCCGCGTCATATCCAAGATCGATTATGTACAGGATTACCCAAATACTAACAATTTGAGAGATTATCTGTAAGTCATATTGTATCCAAGGTCGGATGATGTGCGGGAATACCTGAAAGCTAGCGATTAGAGGGATATCTGTAAGCCATCTCTTATCTAAAGTCAGATAATGTGCAGGATTACCTAAAAGCTAGAAATTCAAAGGATATCTGTAAGTCGCCTCGTATCCAATATCAAATAATACGCAAGATTATCCAAAGATTGATAATTTAAGGAAAATTTATAAATCGATCATCAGTTGTAACCGGAGAGGTTATCATTCCACATACAACAAGTGATATAGGTAACCAAAAGGGTTGCCACTCCAACACAAGATTACACAGTTTTTGAATTTTACGGAGTATTGAATTTTTTATCAAGGATTATTTTGAAAATAAATTCAAATGGTTGAAAAATCTTGATTTAAGTATAATTTATTCTTAAAATTAATTTATTTGAAAAATATATGTTTGATTTTATCAAATCAAGAAGCTTGGGATTAAATGAGGTATCAATTTGTATCGAGTATCGATTTAATTTTGTCAATCTATTAAACTGACTATAATTGAAATAAAATTGGCTTCAATTGCAATGCAATTGGCCAATTGACTTCAATTTGGTTAAAATTTAAATGGATTTGACAAATTCTTAATTTGATTGGGGTTATCAATTAAATAACCCCAATTTTAGTTTATTCTTATTTTTAAATTACCAGCCCACTCTTCAAATTAACAAGCCCAAGCCCAATCTTCTTTTGACTTTGCTAAATTAGCCCTAAATTTCCAGCAGCCCAACGCCCCTAGGCCCACACCAACAAACACACCCGGCCTAAATCTTCTCCTCTTCTACATTCAATTAACAACAGCTTCACCATTGACAATTCTCAACCCAGCAACTCCTCTCAACCCTTTAACCAGACACCAGCCAAAATCCAACTAAAATCAAATCCAAGACTAAGCAAACATCAACGGCGAAATAGGTTTCAACTTGATCCCAACTCGAATCGGCCCTGTTTGAGCCAACCCAACCCTAACCCAATAAGGTTTTCTCTCAATGTGTGTGCGTGCCTAGCACGAGATAAGAACATCGAATGTTCTAGAGGGTGCTACATGTTAGCTTCTAATTCGCTCCTCAATTGCTAACCGTTCAAAATTCGAATCTCTCAACAACTTGGTATGATTTTTAGTACAAATTACAGCTCAACCTTATCCCATCCTTCGAATTTCAAATTCATGATTTCTCCCTTTTTCAAATTCCTAGGGGAAACCCTAATTCATCTCCTATAAAAAGGGCCTTTGAGGTCACTGTTTGGGGGAGGGGGGGGGTTTCGGCTCGGAGGTTCTTTCAAAGGTTGATTTTTTTTTAGAAAATTGGTTCTTTTGATTCTTGGGGTTCAAAAATCAGAGTTTCTTTGGGGAGCTACTATTTTCGGGGATTTTCTTTGGGGGGTCCTAAAGGGGGTTCGAAATTAGGGTTGTAGAAAGCTGTGGGTTAAACATTTTGAAAAAAAAAAAAGAAAGAAAGATTCTTGAGGAGACTCAGTCTCAAATATAAATTCTATTCTTATTTCGAAAGCTCTTCAGCTAAATTAGAGTGTTGAGTTGATAGTGAAGATGACATTTTCTGGTGGTTCCGCTGATAGCTCGTTATCTCGTTTTGCTGCCCCAAAGGAGATGAACACTCATTTACCCTTTATTTCGTTATTTTACTTTCTCTGCTTCATCTCATTTTCTGGTAAAATCGTAGTTTTGTTTGCTGGGTTATGTGCTGTAGAAGTCTCAAAGACAATAGGTTATTGTTTTTGATGAAAAATGTTGAATGAATTGTTATGTTAGAATTAATCTATGTTCAGGTTTGTTTTCGGTCGGCCTTTTTACTTTGGTGTCATGATCTGTCGCCCACTCTTGGTGTTATTGAGTTATTTTTAGCCTGTGCTTCACTCAGTGTATGGATGGTGATTGGAAGGGCTGGTTTGTTAGGCAAAGTTTGTGACTTTGATTGTATTCCATAGTTTTAGTCGGCGATATTTGGCTTGTAGTTGTTATCTGATCGTGTTTGTTCAGGATCATTGCTGGATTATGGTGTCATTGTTGAGCTAGAAGTGTTGCTAGCAGAGCTACCTTTCAAGTTTTTTTGGCTTCTTATGTTCCAAAAAGACAATGAGCAAGGTCCAAAATATGCTAGAAAATCCTAGGATTCCTCGACGACTATTTTGTTCGAGTTGGTCGGAGCGAGGAGAAAGATAGAGACAATATTCTGTTTGGCTTGCTTTTGTTGTTTTTCGTTATTATAACTGTTGTACTGATAGTATCGTTAGTAGGACTTCCTCTTGAGTTCTTCTGTTGTACCGATAGTATCGTTAGTAGGACTTCCTCTTGAGTTCTTTGTCTTCCAAAATGATAAAGAATAACGAGGATAAGTCCTCCAAAAATAGAAAAATCCTGTGATTCCTCGATAATTATTTCGGCTACAAAAATCTTATCTTTTGGGTTTGTCGAACAGAGAGAGAGAGTGAGGATGAGGATAATATACTCTGCCACATGCTCTTTTTTTAGTCTGTGGATTATACCTTTCTTTTGGTTTCAAAAACCCAAATTCAGATTTCCATTTTTCCTTTCAGTTCATCTTCGGTATGGAATCCTATTAGAAGGATAAATGTTATTGTGTTTTTGTGGATGCTGCACATTTAAGTGTGTTTGTTCGGGAAAATTAAACTAATTTTGTTGTCATTACATTATGTATTGTCTGTACA
The DNA here is from genome assembly GCF_002878395.1 of Capsicum annuum. Lineage (NCBI taxonomy): Eukaryota > Viridiplantae > Streptophyta > Magnoliopsida > Solanales > Solanaceae > Capsicum > Capsicum annuum. Next base: position 18,433,736 of record NC_061114.1, on the reverse strand, counting down.
TAAGCTAAGGATTCCCAGTAATCTTTCTTGTTCGGTATTATCAAGAAGGTAGGGATGAAGTTATACTCATTATTCTTTCAGAAATAGGATTAGGGATGAGATAACGTGTCATAATCGCTTATCTCCGTCCTTAAATACCCACTGTCAAGAATTAACTGATTAAGTGGTTTCCATATTTAATTGTTGCTCTAAAGATTTTTACTCGAACATTTGTTGCTTGTTACTCTTTGAAGTTTAGTTTACTCACATAATCGATTTAGAGACAGTATTCCTAGACTCCCTCTTGCGTCACTTTGGAGTAGTCGTCGTCTGTTGGGTGACTCTGTACAGGGATTTCATGTATACTCATGTGAATAGAAAGACGTTCTTGCCTCACAGGCCTTCTTCCCAGTTTTCATTTTCTTCCCTTTAATATTTATTTAATAGGACCATGAAATCATTGTGAGTTCAAATTCGATAGAGCCTTTAAGCCTTTTTTCTTGTGAAAGAAGGCCATGGGTATATGTTTCGTTATATTGTGATAGAACCTAGTCTACACTTATCTAAAAATTCTTGATTTTGATTATTTTCTTTGAGGAGTACAGGATTGGATTGTTTCTCGTACTATCTGTATGTAGTCTTTTCCTTCTCTATTTGATCCTATCCCATGTTAAATGCCTTTATTTGAAATCTGGGATAATTAGTCTTTCGCGGGCTGGGAGTGTTAAAATTTGATTTGATATAGTAAGAATTATCACCACCTGTTGGAACCATGCTTTTGGTATAAAATCTCCCTTAAGAACTTGTGCAGGGAATTCTTTATCCTTCTATGACCTTTTGTTTATTGTATTCACTGTTTTGTCCATAAATATATCTTCACCTCTTAACTAGATTATCTAGGTATGTTCAAACCATGCGCAATATAACTTATTGAATTAAGCGAGAAGTTATTTTCATTCTAGTTGCCTCATTCTGTTCGGATTGTTATACGAACCCGTCTAGGCTTTGCATCGTATCAATTGACTCTCATTCTTATCATGTGCATAAGTGTGTGCATCATTATCATTCAAAACTTAGTCCTTGATGTTTCATTATTTTGAGGTATGTTATGTCTCGAATGGGCATTAATTTATTCATCTTTTCTTTGCATGAACTCTCTTCGGAGTCCAATTGGACTCTTTTCCCTTGTATCGTACAACAGGCCAGTGAGGCCCACCCTTCAGGAGAATTTGGATATCAACCTCATAGAATACGGATACAAGGAGTCAAAAGGAGAAGAAGGGGTTAAAGTCCCACATTTGAAGCGGCAACGAGACCCGAAGGTCGCATTTGCTATTTACCTATTGTTGTCTTTATTTATGAATTCATTTCTTATTTATTTGGGCCTCGAAGCCAAAGTTGTATTTAATACAGGTTGAGCAAGACTCGAACCAAAGGCTCGAAAAATAGTTTAGGACAGGTGAAATGGTCGGAAGCCCAACTAGACTAGGACAGGTCTCTTTGCTTTGGGCCCAATGGCCTAAATCCTTTACTTTCTCCTCCCTTCCCCTTTTATGTGTTTATTTGTTTATTAGTTTTGTTTCGACTTAGTTAAAATCCCTACTAAGTCGCCTAAATCTATTTTATACACGTCTTTTTTTTGAAAAAAAATCAAATCACTATTTCAACAAATTAATCTTTTCGAAGTTAATAAAAAGACGATTTTCAAACAGTCCAGATAACCGCAAGTTAGCGGACGTTTTAGGTGCCTAACACCCTCCTAAAACGTTAATAGGAACCACTTATCCAGAATCTCATAACTTAAATGATTTTTCTATTTTAGATCGTTTAAAGTATTTTATAAAGGTTTCTTAATTCCTTTTCAAAATTAAGTGATGACTCTCTTTCAAAAGTCAAAATTTCTCCACAAAATAGTCCCGACTTCACTTCTCAGGCCACTTCACTAATATTCTACTCTCAGTTAAAGGATCGTGACAAACAACATCCTTGGTTATCCAACCTCATAGCTAAAGAAGAATCGAAATGGTTGACCAACCCGAATGAAAGAATATTCAAGGCCTCCCTGACTCAAGAGGCAAGGTTCTGGTGGGGTGTAGTACGCAGTGTTAGTCGCGACCCTTGTGGCTAAGCTTCACTTAAACTTTGGGGAAATCATTGCTGAGGAGATAAAGATTCGGGTATCATGGCCCGACCCAGCATATCTATTCCCATGTTTGATTACAAAGTTATGTGAGACAACTAATATACCTGAGGTTACAGGCACAGACCAAGATATTCTATCTAGGAAGACCCACAACCCCATCAGGTATGACAAAAATCAGCCTAGGCTTGTGCAAGGCAACGGAACAGGTGTTGCCACAGAACTGGTGAGGCTTGCTGAAGTGCAACCAGCTGTCACTGGAACTGACTCAGAACCTAATGTGGAGATGCAAGATTCTGAAGCTGTACAACCAACATCCTCTGCAAGAGCAGATTTAGTGCTTGAGCATAAAATAAACCTTTCATCTGCTGTTTTACCAACAAAATTTGCCTTTAACCCACTCAATTTCAGGAGAGTGGCAAAACAAGAAAAGCGGTGTGAGGCACAACTGCAACTTTTTTTCAAGGAATTTGCCTTTGCTGTAGAAAAGAGAATTAAGGTAGCACTTGAACCCTTCCAGACTTTGCCTGGTTGGATTGATGAGTTGGAGAATCATTTTAATACACGGTTAAGAGATATGTCGGTCCCAAATCTTGCAATATTCAAGGAAACCCTGGACAAGGTAAAAGCTGATGTTGGAATATTATAGCAACACGGACTTATGGTGTCTGTGGATTGAGTTGCTGATGAGTCTGAGGATGAAGTTCCCTTACTTGACCTCAATGGGGAACCGGTGAAGCAGAGAAAAGAAAAGAGTAATAAGAAAGGCAAGGGTAAAAGAAAATGAGCTAACAGCAAGGATGAAAGAAAAATAGAAAAGAAGGCAAGGAAGAAGTCAAAAAAAAAACAGAAATGAAAAGGGCGATGCAAGCATCCAAGGCAGAAGGGGAGAGAAGGAAGGAAGATCTACGAGCTAGGGCTATAGGAGCATCAGCTAGTGGACTCCCTCTAGAGGTTGTAAAAGCTGTGCCATTCTAGTATCGAGCTACTGATGTGAGTATTCTAGCGGAAGAGACCGCTACAGGGTCAGGGACCCATGATTCCCGTGCTTGAGCTACTCCAGGTATACACTAACCCTTAGTTCAGTTTCTCTTTACATGTACATGGAGGACAACACTTGATTTTAAGTTGAGGGTGTAGGGTGATTTGTTGTAAAATGTTGTAGTTGACTAGGAGAAATACAAGTACCTTAGGCAGTTAACATATTTTTGTTAATTTTTGAATACCTCTCCAATGGGCTATTTTATAACTGTGTGATATGCATTTATGTGTGACCACTTTGTATCTTGTTATGGCATTAGTACTACTGACATGTTAACCATTGCTAAACAATTGCATGAACCAGATGGGTAGTAGCTTGTAATGTACTTGTGTACCATGTGCGTGTGAGATATTACTTATTTTCCTTTGTATGTTAAATTTAAAACTTGCGTGGTTAGTCTTGCCTTGGTTGTAGGATAGGGGTTAGGAAAGGATCATAGGCCATTTTAAGATTAGTCAACTTCTAGCCTAAATTACCTTCCCTATATGAATGATATCCCCTGATCCCGTTTTTGAGCCTAAATTCCTATTCTTTTATGATACCTATCACCTTCCCATTTGTATCACAATGAACCTGTTTGGCCCTGGTCCTCCTTGGATATTGTGCACTTTGACTTAGGCAAATAGTCTAAGTTGAGGGTGGCTACCATAAGGGTGCGTAATGTAAAATGAGTATGAAAAAAGATAGAATAAAAGAAAAGAATAAAAAGCTGGGTGCGGTGGAAAAAGAATAAGAAAAGAAAAGTTGTGAAAAAAAATAAATGATTGTCAAAAAGACCGCACCCATCCGGAGTATGTGTGATCAAGAAAGGAGAGAATTAGGTAAAGGTAAATAAGTGAGACCCTAAAAGTTAGTGTAGTGCCAAGGAGGCTTAGTCACCTTAAACATCATCGAGTATCATACTAGCCCTTAGCCTACATTACAAGCCAAAGATAAAGACCAATAGTGATCATAACTTACCTGTCTTAAAACCTTGAGAATGAAAATAAGGGAAAGCTTATGGTATTTGGCATACACTGACTGGAAATTCTTTTTTAAAGTGAGTGTCTATTGATTGTCCCCACAATTACATATGTTATTTCTTATATGAGTGAGGAGGGACTTCTTTGTTGTAAGGGCACATTGGTTATATTGCTAGTTGCTAATTTATTTGGGTAGTGTAATATTGGTACATGCATGGTTGTTGTTGCTAAGTTGATTCCATAGCTTGATTCCTTTGTGTTGCATTGTTGCTTTTCAGTAATATACACAATTGAGCTTGAGATAATTGACCTTGGAGATGGTAAATATGTTTTGAGCTAAAATGAATGATTGACTACCGAATGTGCTTTGTATCCTCTTAGTGATGTTTAAGTTGCTTGAGGACAAGCAATTGTTTTAAGTTGAGGGTGTTGATGTGTGAGCTAATGCTAACACATTTGAGCCTTTTAACTAGAAATAATTATAAAGTCTTAAGCAACTTTTGTCATTTTTGATTGCTTTCTCTTTGATAATGCAGGAAAGTCAAGATCCAAGAAAACCAAAGACAATAAGAGTAAAAGACGTGAATTTGGAACAAGTTGCCATGAAAGTGTAGTTGACGGCTTGTCTAATAAATAAGTCATCAAATTTGTGATAAGTTATCAGAGTCATCATTAGCTGTAGACAGTGTGAGGAAGTTAGAGAAGAAATGTGATGACATCTCTGATAAGTCATCACAATTCTGATAAGCTATCGAGAATACCGTCAGCCTAAGGTAGTACATGAGATTTGAAGTAAAGAAGTGATGACATTGTCTAATATGTCGTCAAAGTCCTGATAAGTCATTGGGATTACAGCCAACCTTAAGCAGTGTTCAGAAGCTGAGTTGAAGAAGTGACGATATTCTGTGATAAGTCATCAGATCTTTGATAAGCCATAAAACTCGTCGTCAGCTAAAGACAGCAACATATCAAATATAGGGAAGAGTTGATGATATATCTGATAAGCCGTCAACCCCATGATAAGTTGTCACATGTTGTCATCACCTGTGCGAGAAAAGGTTGTATGCTGTGATTTTCTTCCAAAATTAGGCTAAGTATTTAAGGCAAAATTGAGGGTTTTCTAAGGCATCTTGAACTTCACGACATTCATCTTGAACTGCACGGACTTACACTATTTTCTCTCTAGTTTTCTCTGTAACTTTACAATTAACTTTTGAGAGATTGTTATCATAATTTTCTTGGGATTTCTACTGCGATCTAATCTGAGAAAAACTTGTTGATATTCATTATTCTGTAAGTTATCATTTATCAAATTATGAATACAAATTGTCTTATTGTCTTTTACATTATGAGTAGCTAATTCCTTTAATCCGAGTTGTGGGATCTATGGGTTTGGTTTTGTAAAGTAACTAGGTGTTCAAGATTCAAAAGGTAGTAGGAACTCATTGGTAATTCCTCTATTTTACATATTGTCTATTGGTTGTAAACGATAGGTCATGCCTACTAGTGATTTGCTTGAAATAAGAAATCAACCCTAGTAGGAAGTGAATTATCAACAGGGACTTGGAAGCATCAAATATTCATTTAATAATTAACGATGTAACAAGGTTAATTAACTTGAGACAACATCTTTTTATGAAATATAAATTCCCTAAGTTTGAAAGAATTAGGTAATTAAATGTCTAAATAGGTTGAGAAATATTTAGACATTACTTTGACAAGGATAATCTGCTGTTCCTACCTACCACAAGAATCTTGAACAGTTACTAATGTCTATCAAATACCAACACTCAAAGTGAACACAACTCTGGTTTTCTATATAATACTGATTATAAAAACTGACACTGAATTGAAAAATAATTACTTGTTACTCTTCCAAAAAACCCCACTTACAGGAAACTGCTAACTATCAGTTGATTGACTCACGAACAACCTAAATTAACACCATATTCCCTGTGGAATTTGACCCCAACCTAGTTGGGTTATATATTTGACAACGTCAGCTTACTCTCTCGTAAGAGAGGTGTAGTTTGAGCATTATCACACCTCACCCTTTGTACTTTCTTATGAAATTATGTTACAACATCAAGAAAGAAATGTTTTAATAGAAACAGTCTCATTAGAACAACCCAAGTCCATCTAGAGTGATTATCAACAATAGTAAGAAAAAATCTCATTGCTGGACCCCAAACATCTACATGTAATAATTGGAATGCAGAATCAGTTCTATTTATATTGTGTGGAAAAGAGAGTCTAGTTTGTTTGGAAAGGGGGCATATTTCACAATTATTCAAACCAAACTTATTCTACAAGGACCCTGAAACATAGGTAATTTTCTAAGGACAAACATAGGCACATGACACATCCTCTGGTGCCAAGCAAAAAAATCAGCCTATTGAGTAGCTGCAAAATGCCTACTAATTCCAACCTTTGTATTTCCTACATATGAGGAGTGTTTCAAATCAACCGCGCAAATAATCCTTCCAAATCAGATGAGTATTGGAACCAAATAAAATTTCACCAAGTAAATCCTTACTTACATTGCACATGACCCATGTGACGACAATAACATTGCATTGATCCCACAATCTCTCCAAATCCTCTGTATACTGACTCCGTTTTACTGAACCATCAATAAATCTTAGTTTATCCTTTCCTAAAAAGGCAAGCTTCACAGCTTTGTTCCACAACGTCTAATTGTCAGATCAAGTTAGCATGATGCCAATGGATAATGAATCAGGTGCATTCGATGGATGCAAATATAATGGATGATGATAATCAACTATTACTGCGATTGTTGGCGCTGCTAAAGTAGTTTCCATTAAATTTTTGAAACTTGCCATTGAAGAGATGTTCAAAAACTACAAAACTATAGAAAATGTGGAAGACAAGCACAAAATCTCTCGAATACTTCACTGCATATGATAGAAATTTTTCCTAATTTATGCGCAATAATGGCTCTGATACCATATCAAGTTACTGTAAATGCTAGTCAGAATTATAATATGTAAAGGAAGAAAATAGCTGAAGCAAAAGAAAGCCGAGTTGTGAATTAAAAACATCTTGCATTATCTCTAGCTAATCAATTAATGTGGCATTTTTGCACAACGTCAGCTCATAACAGCTTGCTACATCTAAACGGCTTATCTAATCAACTAATTACTAATTACAATCATATAACAGAATAATTAAAACACTTATTCCACTAACCAACTAATAGATTACTGTAGCTAGTAACTACCAGTAATGATTGTACCTTAAGTTACATTAATACACTTGCTAAGTTCCTTCTAAGGGAACAAAGTTGGATAGAATTACTTTATCTTTTATATAAGTCCTTGTTAGTTGTTTGCTCTATTTTTTTTTTTCATAATTAAGTTTTATTTTTTCAAAAAAAAATATAAATTTTTACATTTGACTAATCTCTTTTCTTGAATGAAAAGTTTTGAACTTCTAATGATCGAGGCTCCTTCTTCATCACTTGATAACATTCACATTGTAGGCCTAAGAGCTTTGAGAATTTTGTTTATGAGGAGAATTTGTGAGAAACACCTGTTATATTGCCACTTGTATGAACCCGACTCTTCTTTTCTGAGTGAATTTTGTAATGTTATTTCTCTTGATATTTTGTACTTAGATTTCTCATACTCCTGTGGATGTAGGTCGATTAATCAGGCCTCGTTAATTATTATATTCCTTTTGATATATTTTTCTTTTGTTATTTGATTTATCTTCTTTCAAAATTTGTTTTGTTAGTTTCCATGTGACATGTGATTATTTTGATCCAAACAGGTCTGATTGGGTTCAGGACAAAAATGAAAAAAGTTTTTGGTAGAGAGTGCTTTTCCCTTTAACACGCGTGTTATATATATACAGTGTGAATTCAAATTAGTTAGAGCCCAATATGAATACTGAACTGATGAAAAACAATAAAATAAAAATTGGCATTACATTTTTTATACTTCACATTTTCTACGTGTGCTCTCCATTAACTAGCCTACCAAAATTAAACAGCGGACGATTATTTTGACTGCTCATTAGAAAAAGATGGAGATAAATCAATGCTAGTAATACTCCAAAGATTCAAATTTTATAGCTTACAACTCATTAGATGCAATAAATTTTAAATTTTATTGTGGAAGTGCAATAATGTTTTTAATCCCCATAAGAGAACGTTATATCTAATTAGACTTAGCATAGGTTAGATCAAGATATCATATAGTAATATATAATATAATTTCACAATAATTGGAATTACTTAATTGTAGACACATTAAATAGGGCAATGTTGTGATCATTTTATTATTTTCTTCCTATAGTTTGTCTTGTACTAATAATTACCTTACGAAAAGTTCTAATTTTACATTATTGAATTTATTTTTTTTTCAAAAAAGAAATATTTGGATTGAGAGGGCGTCGAAAGGATTAAGAGATAAGAGGGATTGCTCCAACAATAAGCACCTTTCACCTCTAATCTTCAGGTTCGTGGTTTCGAGTCACCGTACAATGACAAACCTATTGTAGTTTCAAAAGCGGCGTTTGGGATGGTAGAGTGTACACAAAGTGACAAAACCTACCCCCTACCTCGAGGAGGGAAAGAGGATATTTCCGGAAGACTCTCACGACTCGAGTAACAAACATCAAAGAAGCTAAAAGAACAATACAAAAGTAAAGATGACAGAGAAATAATAGGGGAAAGATAACATATATAGCATTCAAAAGGGGAGAACCAACTATAACCAACTAATGTGATAACTGAAGAACAGTAAATAACGAGGTGTAACAAAAGTCGGAAGACAAGTAACTACGATAAAATAACAAGGTGTAATAGAAGTCGTAAGAAGCAACTACGATACAAATGCTATTGCTACTGGTATAAACCGGGAAATAGGTACGATGCACCAACCTATCCCTCTAGGAGATGGGATAACGCTCAACTTCCTACTAATCAACCTCCACAATAATCTGCGACTTCTAATCTACAACCTCCTGTGTCGATCATGTCCTCAGAAAGCTTAAACTTTGTCATGTCCTATCTAATTGTTTGTAGTAAATGGAGTATTAATAACGTGAAAATTAAACAAACCAGGAAACATCAAAATGCACTAATATTATAAGAAAATGTGATATCTTTATTAGTCTATACAAGTTAAATTGGTTTAAAAAATTAAAACGGTCAATGCTTTTTTTTTTTTTATTTATAAAAAAAATCTGCAGTCGCTATTCTTTGAATGCACACAAGGTAAATTCTGTTTTAATATAATAACTCACAAACCATATAAAGATATAAATTGCACTGGGTAAACCGGTGCGACAAGCTCAAAGGTGTCATATATCATGATCTGTACTAGTATATATCTTGACCCCCACACTATTTAAGATGGGACTATGAATCAAAAGCCATAAATGTAATACAGCTTTGTGCCTAATTTACTTAGCATCTCCCAAAAAATGAAGTGGCTAAAAGTAGACCAAAATAATTGAGAAAGGACAAGAAAATAGTAGTATTATATCAATCAACTTTTGGCCTATTGTAGGTAAGGTTAATCACACATGTACCACACTAGCACATGTAACTTAATGCATTGTAGGTACTTTAGTCTACTTAAAATCCATTCAAGATTGACTCGATGTATATGGGAGCTTCTTTGTGTCAACTAACTGTACAACAATGCATAACTTATAATTAACACCATAATCTAAGTGTATTTCGAGTTTGGCGTATGTCATGTCACCGCCCAAAAAAATCTTAAGTCGTGATGATACTTAATAAGATCCACTTAGACGAACTTAATAACGCGGATCATATTCCTCAACATAATATCACTTAGGCATGCATAATACTAACAATAGATAAAAGATGAAAGCTCGTAGAAAGAAGAAAAGTACAACTATCTCAAATACATAATATATTATCTCAATACACGTTCAGTAAACATCATTGTTCGTCCTCAACAAAGTAGTTTGAGCATGTTACTTGAAAAAAATATATGTGATTTGCGCGAATAAGATCTTTTAAGTGTCATCATTTAAATTATTACTCTGTTAAAAAAAGTCTAGAAAAATAGCCTCTACACCATATGCTTGAAGCACAATATATATATACATTGAATATACACCAACGATAATTACAAATTATTCAGGCAATAGTAAAGCTACTTTTAAGGGGCTAACTAAAACTATTAAGATCTCTTTATTCTATTATAATCATAAAAGTAAAGATAAAATATTTTCACACTGGTTTTGGAACACTGCCTTCAAATTAAAGAAATTGGGATATATCACTTTCAGGAAATTAACAAAAGTTTCTATTACTGTTTAATTAAGACCAAGTTATTCTTTAAATTTCCTTCTAAATTTGTAGAAACAAGTTTCAACAAACAAATAACTCTGTCAACTTGGTCATATTACAAGACAATTTTGGATTTTGTCTTTTCATATTAATCTTCCCATCCACATCAACGCAACTGTCCATCAAAATTAGAAACATGAATTATGGGTGTGATTGGTCTGGAGGAAAGAAATTTTGAGAAAAACTTTTTGAAGAATTAATATGAAAAGAAATTTGAGAAAAACTTTTTGAAGAATTAATATGAAAAGAAATTTTGAGAAAAACTTTTTGAAGAATTAATATGAATAGTTGTTGATTCAATAGCATGAACTTAAAATAGCCAATAGATGTATAATAAATGTATAATCCATGTATAATATGTATATAATCTCATATAATTAGTGTACAATTTATGTATACTGGCTTGGAAAAGTAAATAATGAATTTGATCGGCTTTTTGTTTAAAAATTCCAAAATATTATTCAACCTTTTCATGTTTGAATGAACAAGATTTTCGAAAGTAAATTCTTTAAAATGAGAAAAATGTATTTTCTAGTCAAAACAAAGAAAACAAGTTCTATAAATAGCATTTTACATTATTTATCTCCCAATCTCCAACACACCACACCCTCCATTAACCCCATCCCAATATATGTTTTATATTGTATAAATAACGTAAATATCAACCTTTTTGGAAGTAATTATATTCTCTTCCACTTTTTTAATTACTTTACTTTCTTTCCCTATTAATATACATAACATAGCCGACATATACAGAGCATTCTGTGTATATATTGGCATTTTTGTAATATGTTTAGGGAGTTGGGATTTTTTGTAATATTGGAAACAGAAGTGGTGTATTTATATAATTTTTAGTTTTATATTTATTTATTTATTAAATATTTAAAATAAATAAAAGATCGCTTATTTTCGGGAGAACTTTTGCTAAAAAAAAATATTTTCCAAAAACATGAGGCACTTAGGTGCACTAGTATTAGAATATGTAACCTCTAAGCTTAACATGTGTTTAAAAAAATTATATTATCATTATTTTATTTAATTTTTTTATAGTGTAATCTCATTCACAAGCTTATTTAGATGGTGTGTGGAAAAAAGTCTCACATTAATAGATGAGAGGAAAAGAAAGCTACACATAAAGGTGTAATGATACTTTGTAAGGTGTGGAGACCTTCTGAAAAAGATCGTGTGAACTTGTTCAACGTAGATAATATCACATCATGTTAAAGAAATAACAATTATGGGCTAAACCATTTAGTAGAAAATTACATGAGATGACTCTCCTGATGGATGACTTTGCTTTTTTTATCTCTTACTATAAGAAAAGTCTTTAAAGATTAACTTTCCTTTTTTTTTTTAATGTATAGAACAAGTACATGTTTATTCATCTACACTTCAAATATTTTTATACTTTTCATCCTCATTTGTCTCTCAAATTCAATTTTTATTGTTTCTTCCTTTTTTTCCTCCTTTTTATTTTTTCTTTACTTTTATTTTTTCTTTTCTCTTTTATTTTTTCATGTTTTAATTCATTTATTTCAACCTTTATTTTAATTTTTCTTTCTCAAACATTATTTATTTTTTATTTCTTTTTTTAATTCATTTATCTCAACCGTTATTTTTTTTATATCTTTTATCATTTTTTGTTTTTTTTTTTTGTTTTTTTTTTTTTCTCTTTTTTTTTTTTCTCTTTCTTTTTTTTTTCTTCTCTTTTTTTTATATAACCTTCATTTTTTCCTTCTCTTTTTTTTTTTCTTTTTTCTCAATCTTCATTTTTGTTTCTTTTCTCTTTTTTGTTATCGCTTTTCATTTTTCTCAACTTTTATTATAATTCGCTAACTAACAGAAAGTTGGATAATTCGCAAAGTGAATTTTTTTTTTTTTTTTGACATAGAAGTAAATTTAAGGGTGTGACTTGTTGTTTGAAAGTCCTTTGGGATACGTTTTTGGTCTAATACAAGAGTTATAAACTATCTCGTAGATCAAAACACAATATGATAGTGTCAAGTTTTGCAACTTGTTGTTTGAAAGTCTTTAGGCTAAGTCTTGTCTCTAAGGCAAGAGTTATAGAACATGTCTCACAAATCAAGACACAATTGGTAGTGTCAATTCTTGCCCATGGGGCGTAACTTGCCATTTCAAAGTCCTTGATCTAAGACTTGTCGCTAAGTTACAAGTTATAAAACATCTCACAAATCAAGACACAATGTGGTTGTGTCAACTCTCACCTATGGAGCATAACTTATTGTTTTAAAGTCTTTGAACTAAATCTTACCGCTAAGAGAAGAGTTAAAGAGCATCTCATAATTCAAGACAGAGTGTGACGGTATCAACTTTTTCCCATGAGACAAAACTTATCGTTTGAAAGTCCTTGGGGTAAGTCTTGCCTCTAAAGTAAGAGTCGTAGAACATCTCATGAATCAAGACGTAATGTGGCAGTATCAACTCTTGCTCATTGGGCGTAACTTGTTGTTTCAAAGCTCTCGGGCTAAGTTTTGCCTCTAAGGCTAGAATTATAGAGCATCTCATCATGAATCAAGATACAATGTGGCAGTGTCAACTCCTACCCATAGAGATTAACTTATTGTTTGAAAATCTTCGGACTAAGTCTTACCTCTAATGCAAGAGTTATAGAGTATTCCATAGATCAAGACACAATGTAGCAGTGTCAAACTCCTGCCCATGGAGCGTAACTTGTTGTTTGAAAGTCTTTGAGCTAACTCTTATCTCTAAGATAAGATTTATTGAGCACTCATAAATCAAGACACAATGTAGTAGTGTCAACATTTTTCCATAAGACGCAACTTGTTGTTTGACAAAAGTTGAAGAAAAATATTTTTTTTAAAAATAAAAATTAAAGAAAATAAAAATAAAAAAATAAAAAAATAAGTTTGAGCGGAGAAAAGAAAAAAGTAGAGTTTCAAAAAAAAATAAAGAAAAAAAGATAAGAAAAAATAAAGAAGAAATACAGGTTGAGAAAAATTTTTAAAAGAGAGAAAAGAAAAAATAATAAACCAAAGGAAAAAACAAGTTGGGAGGAGGAAGGGAAAAAAGAAGAAGTAAAGATTGAGAAAACTAAAAAAGAAAAAGAAAAAAGTGCAAAAAAAAATAAAATAAAAGCAAAATAAAAAGAAAAAAAAAATAGAAGGTGAAAGATAAATAAGCCTGAAGAGTTGTTTGAAAATATTTGAGGTATAGAGAGACAAATAAATATTTCTTTTATACATAATGAAAAGAAGAAAGAATAGTTTTGTTGACTTTTTCATGAAGAATGAAAAAGCAGTGTCATTTTGAGGACCATTTATGTAGTGTACATATCATCCGGTCATCTAGTTTACAAAGTATATATGTAGTATATATTTTGTTCTAGAGATGCATTAATATGCATATTTTTACAAAACATATACATCGATAGTGTCTACATATTGATTATATTTTGACCATATTAACAAACAAATTGGCACAATAAAATATCAACTACGTCAAAATTTCAAAAGTAATAAAGTCACAAAAATTAGGCACTAAATTGAATGCATATGGATCATCAATTGTGACACAATTTCAAACAATATAGAAAAGGACATGTAATTGTTAGCTAGAATAAGTGAACCATCTTTCAGAAAAGATGGATTGGATTGGATTGCACATGCAGGTTAAATATTAGGCCACAACATGCTTCGATTGACTCACGTTACATCAATTCAATTGCTTCACATCAATTCGGGTTACGGCGAAATGGTTGGAGTCTCTCCGTTTTCAATCAGATATTTTGTGTCGAGAAAGAAAAAATCCTTTCAAAAGCCTCATCCAAAAAAAAAAAAAAAAAGAGTTCTGCATTGTTCGTATTCAAATTGAATCGGAACTTAATGTAAATATCATACGGATTGTGATGAAATGATTGAAATCTTCCCATCCTTAATTAGATATTTTGCGTTCAATTTCTTGGAAAAGAAAAAATTCTTTAAAAGCAACATCCCTAAAAAATGAGTTCTGCAATATTCGTATTCAAATTTAATCGGAGCTTAATGCAAATATCATACGAATTGTGTGAAACGATTGAAAGCTCTCTATCCTTAATCATATATTTTGTGTTCAATTTTTTGAGAAAGAAAAATCCTTTTAAAAGCACCACCCTTAAACAATGAGTTTTGCAACTTAATGCAAATATCATACAGATTGTGTGAAACGATTGAAACCTCTCTATCCTTAATCAGATATTTTATGTTCAATTTTTTGGGAAAGAAAAAATCCCTTTAAAAGCACCACCCCTAAAAAATGAGTTCTGCAATATTCACATTCAAATTTAATTGGAGCTTAATGCAAATATCATAAAGATTGAAGCAAAATGACTAGAATCTCTCTAGTCTTAATCAGATATTAAGCTTTAATTTCCTAAGGAAAAAAAAATCTTGTTAGAAGCACTATCTCCAAAAATAAGCTCTGCAATATTTGAATTTAAATTTAATTGAAATTGAAACTTAATGTGATTATCATATGCCGAGTGAAAAAAACAAGAAGGCAAAATAATTGAAACTCTCCATCCTTAATAAGATATTTAGCGTTCCATTCTCTAGGTGATAAAAAAAAGGGAAAATTATCCGGATTAGTTATTATTGGGCTTTTATTATCACTTAAAGCCTAATTTTTAATTAATTATAATTCATAGCCCCTTCTTATTTATTAATTATTCCTAATTATAATTCATAGTCTTTCTCATGTATTTCCTCTCTTTTTCTATTTTCTATTATTCTCTTCTTGTTATAAATGTATTTACATTTTAGTGAATGTCTATCAAGATCTACTTAGATATCTATTAGGATTTGAAGCATCTGTCTTTTACTCAGACTAGGAGTAAATTTTCCCTATAAATAGAGGAGTTTTGTTCATTGTATTCACAATCATACGCTCTCATCCCTCAAGAGAAGAAATAAGAATTACTCCCTCTATTTCATCTACTCTTGTTCTTTATTCTTTCTTGTTTTATAATACGTTATCAACAGGAGACTCTGCCAAATAAGGTGAGATTATAAATCTGAAGGATTTCAAGGTTAGTAATTCTTTATGGTATCTTTCTTTTGCTACTACTAATATAATTATTATTGAATTTGAGAAAAAATAATTGGTTTGAAACCATTTATATTTTAAATTTATTCCTCAAGAACAATATTATCAAAAAGGATGATAATATATAGGGTTTAAGTCCCATCGATTCATGCCTAAGACGCCTTTATATGGATCAAATATTGAGTTTGAATCTCAATACACCATATTGATAATATTGCGATGTCTAAGGCAAAATAATGGGTGTTTAATGAAAAGTCATGAAATTCGACCCATTGAATATGCTCCATTCCATGAAGTGAATGTGGTAGCAATATATGATAAGTCTGAAATATGACAACTTACTTCATTCTTGAGGTGTATGTGGTAGCAGTGCATAATATGTCTGAAAGAAAACAAGTGATTGAATGCACGAATATATGTGTGGAGGGACAATATGATAATGATCATCAAAAGCGATGATATTTTCACACGCTTATATGATTATAAGATATGCTAGAGAGAAAAAATTTTTCTACATCATATGTATGTCTCAATTTGCTTTATTTCATTCCTGAGGAATGAGAAACTTATTAATGCAAACGGGCACTTGATTGTGATTGTATCACAACTCACCTCCGAAAGAGGTTGAATAATTTTGAAATCTACTTCTGAAGTAGTAAATCTGAAATTTATTTATGTAATAGTAAATCTGAAATTTACTAAAGAAAAAGTACATGTCATGGTAAACTTAAAGTTACTAGAATAAAAGTTCATAAATTGATATGAATGATTGTGACATCTCAGAGATATTCATGTATTGAAGAACTAGAAGATTCTTCAAGAATTGTTTATGTCGTTTGTTCTCGTGATAAGTTGGTTGGACCAACTAATATTGGGATTGGATCTCTTCAAATCTGAAAATTATAAAAGGTGAATAAGGGCCCATTCATCTATTATGTGATATATTGAAAAGATACATCAATAAGATGATCACATGTACCTTCATTGTCAACCTGCAGTTTGACATTCATAAAGTTGTTTGCTCAATAAAATTGAGTTAAGAACATAATTTTCAGATTGTGCAATCAAGAAAGTTATCTTGATGATGATGGTTTGGCATTGAATGCCTTCGATAAATAGTTAAACCATTATTAATGAGAACAAAACTTCATGTATTGGTCTAAAATATGATATATTGCAATAGCATTTGTATGCATTAGACCAATAAATTATGATTATTTCTTCCCTCTCAATTGGTTCAAGGTCGGGAACTAATTATTCCATCTAATAATTTTGATGTGCGGTATACGATTAATAAATATACCATAATGCACAAAGATGAATTCCTCAAAGAAGTAGAGGATGTATGTTAGTTTTTCTAATATAAGGGGAAGACTATAAGCGCTATGAAATATGTTAGAAATTATCACCATATCCTCATCCAAAAGATAATTCAAGTCAAATACTGAAAGTATCTCATATTAAGCGCAAGTTCTCTGATTTTGTGTTCCTAAAGGACAAAGTCTATGCATGCGTGAAGCGTGGTAGACTGATTGGTTCCAAATAAAATAGTCCTTGAAAAATAAGAAGCAAATAATCATAATAAGAAGGCAAAGATCTCTTGAAGAGCCTACGACATACCACTTCATGAAACCTTATGAGAGGTTCATGTACCTGAAAATAATGAAGTGATGAGATCTCAAAATGTTATATCGCATTGTGAACCGATACAAAAGATATATCATTAATATCTTTGAAACAATATTGGCGCAATCCAGTGACATGAAACATTTATCAAGTGACATGAAAGGATGCATTTTGGTAAGCGTAAAACTTATTTGATTTGCAGTCCAGACACTTGAAGATGTCAGTCATGAAATGTTGAATATTGTCACTTGATAAAACTTATGTGAAAACTTTTAAGGATTCAAACTGCTTGAAGCATATAAAAGTTTCTGGAAAACTTATTTATAATCCTTATATTGTATAAGCTAATTGCTTGAACATCATTGGAACTCTTGGAGAATTTTCAAAGCAATAGATTATTTGCTGAAATTCGAAATATATCAAATTGGATTGGTTATGAAGTACCATATCTTAGTGCAATTGATGCACTCATGTACCTTGCAAAAACTACAAGACCCAATATAGCCTTTCGCTTAATTTGTTAGCAAGGTATATTTCTACTCCTACTAGGAGACATCGAAATGGGATAAGATACATGAGTTTATTTTATTCGAAAGATTACAGTCCCGATCTTACTGGTCATGCAGATGTTGGGTACTCATCTAACCTACATAAATCTCGGTCTCAAACATACAATGTGTTTATATGTGGGGATACTGCCACATCTTGGAGATCTACAAAGCAATCTATCATAGCCACTTTATCAAATCATGCTGAGATAATAGCTATTCATGAAGCAAGCCGAGAATGTGTATGGTTGAGATCCATGATATATCTCATTCGAGAAAAATGTGGTGCGAAATATGACAATCTACCCATAATTTTATACAGAGATAATTCAACATACATAGCATATCTTAAGGGAGGATTCATAAATGGAGATAGAACGAAGCACATTTTGCCAAAGATTTTCTACATACATGAGCTACAAAAGAATGATGATATTAATGTGCAACAGATTCGTTCAACTGACAATGTGACTGATTTATTCACCAAGTCTTCTCTAATTACAATTTTTAAGAAGATGGTGCACAAGATCGGGATGCAAAGGTTCAACGATGCTCTCATTAGGGGGAGTTAATACGCGCTATACTCTTTTTCCTCTACGAAGTTTTGTCCCACTGAATTTTCCTTGTAAGGTTTTTAATGAGGCAGCTGAAATGTGTATTATTAGAGATGTGTACTCTTTTTCCTTCACTAGATTTTTTTTCCTACTGATTTTGTTTCTAGTAAGGTTTTTAACGAGGCACATTATCTACCAATTAGACATTCAAGGGAGAGTGTTATAAATGTATTTACATTATAGTGAATGGCTATCAAGATCTATCAAGATCTACTTGGATATCTATTAGGATTTGAAGCATCTGTCTTTTACTCAGATTAGGAGTACATTTTCCCTATAAATAGAGGGGTTTTATTCATTGTATTCACAATCATACGATCTCTCATCCGTCAAGAGAAGAAATAAGAATCACTCTCTCTATTTCATCTACTATTCTTCTTTATTCTTACTTGTTTTATAACACTTCTTTTTTTTACCTTTTCAATGTTTTTTCTTCAGTTTTTCTTTTCCCTTTTTTGTTGCTTTCTCTTTATTTTTTATTTTTTCACTTTTTTCTTTTTTTTCCTTTTTATTCATTTTTTTCTTTTTCTTTTTTTCCTTTCAATTTTCTCCTTTTTTTTTTTTTTCTTTTTTTGTATTTTTTCTCCTTCATTTTTTTCCTTTTCTCCTTTTTTTGTATTTTTTTTTCTTATTTTCTATTACTCTCCTTCTTCTTTTTTGCATTTTTTCCTCTTTTTTCTATCATTTTTTCTCCTTATTTTTTTTTCTTTTCAATTTTTCTTCTTCTTTTCATTTGTGCGAACTAGCAAACACAAATACAAGTGCGAACTATAAAATATAAAATATAAATGCGAACAATAACAGACAAATACAAGTGCGAACTATAAAATACAAATACAAATGTGAAATATAATATATAAATACAAGTGTGAACTATAAAATACAAATACAAATGTGATCTATAACATATAAATACAAGTGTGAACTGTCATTTGCATTTTTTAATTATTGAAAAGAAACGATTGATTTTCTTTCCATGAATACTTCTTTGTATTTATTGATACGAGTTGTATTTATTGATACAAATAAATACAACTCAAATTTTTATAAAAATACAATATATACAAATACATATTGTATTTGTAAAATCATTTATTTCATTTGTTTGTCATTGTATTTGTATCAACTGATATTTTTTTATTTACAAATATGAATGATAATTTTGATATACAAATACAAAATGGTACATTTTTATCAAATGATACATTACATATTTATATATTTTAGAATCAAGAAAATACAATTAATGCACTTACTTGTTTGTATGCAAATACAAATGATAAATTGTACATAGTCACGACTAAATACAATATGCAATCAACTTATAAATACAAATACAAAATAATTTCTTAAAAATAAAAAGGTTATCAAGAAAATAGAATACAAATACAAGTATAATCCAAATATAATCTAAATATACAAAAATAATAAAACCATAATATAAATATAATAAAATATACTATGCAATCATTTATAAAATACAAATACAAAATAGTTCTTTAAAATATAAGTGTGAATTATATAAAATATAAATGATGGCGCAAACTAACAAATACAAATACAAGTGCGAACTATTAAATACAAATACAAATACAAATGCGAACTATAAAATATAAATACAAGTGCAAACTTTAAAATAGAAATACAATTGTATCAATAAATACAAAAATATAAATGGCGGTGTGACTACAAATACGATTAACAATTGTAGTATTTACGTTATCATCCAGACTTGATCTCGACTAGTCATATTATTCGAAAATACAAAAAATATAAAATAGAACAAAAAACTAATAAAGAAAATAAGTACAAAAAAATAAAAAAAAAAATAAAGAAGAAAAGAAAAGAAGAAAGAGAAATAGAACTTAGAGATTAAAGAGAGAAAAAAACAAAAAAAACAAAAAGAAAGAAACGAAAAAAATAAAAGCAGGAAAAAATAGAAAAAAGAAGAAGAAATGGAAAAAACACAAAAAATATAAAATATAAAAAATGATAATGATAGTATTAGACAACAAAATATTCAGTTCAACGAGATAAGCGTGATTGAGATTTTTTTTCTTTTTTAAAAATATTGAATTTCATTTTTTGCGCGACTGTATTCATATTTTATATGAATACATACTATCTGTAAAATCGAATACAGCGGATATAAGTCAAATACAGCGACTATAAATGATAATTATGTAAAATGTGGCTATAAAAGGTGAATTTTATAGCAAAATACTGCTATTTTTGAAAAATCCTCATAAAAAAATTGTTAGAAGCGCCACCCTAAAATGAGCTCTACATTTAATTTTAATCGGGATTTAATTATTGTGAATATCATATATCGAGTGAAAAAAATAAAATTAATTGCTACACGTGAAAATGACTCAGCAAACACAATCTTGAATTATATAAAGCCTTTGACTGCCTAATTATCACTTGATTTCTTCTATATATTTTCCCTTGGGTCATCAGGCAGTGGAAGATCTTACCCAATATGGGTCCCGACCAAGTTGTGCAAATGTTATAGTCTGACAAATTGTGTATTGGCAAGGATAGAAATAATCAAAAGTCATGTGTTAAATTGCAAAGTAAAATTTGAATAATGATAAATTAAAAGATAAAAGAAAAATATATTAAAAGAATTAAATATAGTTTGAGCATTAATCAGAGGACGGTGGTATTTATTGAATGTCAATAAGATCATCATATAATTATACATTTGGAGATAACAAATTAATGTGCTGATTTTCTAACAAATGAGGGGCAAATACATAATAAAGATTTGATTATTTAGAGAAATGCGATTTAGGATATGAAGTTTTTTCTCCTAACTGATTGAAGCAGCGTCTCTTTTGAAAGATTGTAGGCACTCTTAGTTTAGTTTTCTTGTTTATATAAAAAAAACTAATCAGAGATCTGAAGTTTGAGTCTCTATGAATAAAAAAACAAATTGATTGGGAGTGTCACCTCCAAAAATGAGGTAATGCAGAATTTTGACTTTTTTTGAACTACAATGCAAGTACCGAACGCTAGGTATGAAACCAAAAAATAATTGATATAATTCAATCAATTCGCCTTCATCTATACGTACAAGAAAAGATGAACAATATATTAATATACTCCCTCTGTCTCAATATATGTGAAGGAATTTTATAAGAGTTCAAAATATTTAATTTGATTATGGATTTGAAAATAGATTCTTCATATCTTTTGTAAAAAATAGGCCAAACCCATCGATAGAACCTCAAATTCGTCCTTAAAATTCACTTAGGTCTCTAAACTAAGAATTGTACCTATTAGACCCCTCAAGTGCTAACATTAGAACCTATCAGGCACAAAATGCTGATTTGGCAAGGAGAGTGTGTTACACTCTCCTTGAGCGCGTGAATGGGTCTCAAATGGTATTTTTTTTTTTTTTTGGGTAAAAAAAATCACATTTTAACTTATTTAATATATTTTTAATAATAACAAATTTTAATTTAAAGAAAAAAAGAAAACCAACCCCCAAATCAGCCCCCCTTGACCTCCCGCCCCACCCCCCACCCCCACAAAGACCCCAGCCATCTTCTTCATTTTTAGCCATCTTCTTCACTCTTCATCTCTATTTTTTTTCTTTTTAAATTCTTACCAATTTTTAATTAAAAAGATACAGTGAAAGTCATGAACTTTTTAGCATATTAATACATTTCTCTTTGCAAATTTGATATATTTTTGAGGAGTAAATTTGATTCCGGAGAACTCCATTTTTTCCGGCTAACTTGATATGAATCTAAAATTACTTTATTGATATTATTAAAGAATTCAAATTCTAAGGAACCCATAACACAAGAAGAAGAAAAATAACAACAAATATGAATTAGATTGCAAAAGAAATAAGATTTCTAAAAAAATCTCAATTTTTTTTTCAGAAATGGAGAACAAGATGATAAGATGGAGCAAAGGTCGTGTGCGGGGGGACAAGGTAGTGGAAAACATCCTTTTATTTTTTTTTTATTATTGATTAATTAGATATTAAAAAAAATAAAAGATGGAGAAGAAGAACAAGCGGGTGGGGTGGGGGTGGGGTGGGGTGGGAGATGTTGAAGGGGACCCCATTTTATTTTATTTTTTAAAAATATTTATAATTAATTTTTAATAATTATTGGACCCACAATGCCATCTGTCAGTTTCTAATTAGTCCTTTTTGCCATTTCATGACCTGTGAATTACACACACTTGAACGTTCTGCTGATTGGGCAAAAAATGCTCAAAACCAAATTGGGGGGTTTAGGGGTTTAATAGATACATGCCTTAGTTTAGAGGTCTAAGTGAATTTTAGGAATAAATTTGAGGTGCTATCGATGGATTTATCTTAAAAATACTACTAATCTATATAAATAATGTTGGTTTTGTGATATCTTAACATTAATTAAATATTTTAGTGACTCATTACCATGGCATTTAGTACCATATTGAGGCAAGGGACTTGATGGTTTTGTTTTCTGCATGTAATAGTCATTATGGTGCATTTTCAACTCTCGAAATTAAAGACTTATACATACCTCTAGCATATTTGAAAAAAATTGCATTTACCATATTAGTGGATAGAATGTTACATTGCATACTCCTTTACCCACTAATTCATTTCTTGAAATTCATCTAACTTTTCATTCTTTATTTATCCATTATTTTTTTTTTCTATAGTTTTTGTAACTTTTAAATTGTTGATCCATCTTTACTATCTCTTGTTCACTCTTATTCATTACAAGGACAAATACTTCACCTATAAATGAAGATGGTCTTACATATTTTTCAAGTATAAGTGAAAAAAGAGTAAAAAGTGCAAGACCATCCTTTTAAGTACTAAACATTTTCTAAGAAAGTACATTAAGAACAATTGAAAGGATAATAGTGAAAAGTAACCTACAATTTATATCCTAAATTTTTTTTCTTAAGGGGTGTGTCATACCTAAATAATTCAATTGGAATGGAGGGAGTATGACTTTTCTGAAATTCAAGAGGGGGGAGGGGAATTGAAAAATTCCTGTAAGTCAACTATTAGGTCCTCATAGTCGACTCTCCTGCAGATCAGTATACTTCACAAAACAAGTAAGAGTTGAATAAGCAAGCAAGTAAATAACTGAATTTAAAGTAAAGACACAGAGATTTATCCTGGTTTGAAACACCAATGTGGTGCCTACTTCCAATCCCCTTGTGTTTCAATCGTTTCCTTAGATCTTTCAACATTGGGCTCAAGTAAAATGATAAATCTTGTGACATAGCTTCAGTATGTATTACAAATTGACTCAATCCTATTCTTTATATAACAATTGTAAACTAAGAATTACAATATTTTGTGAGACTAAGACTGAGATACTTTGAGATTTCTCATTGAAGTTGCATAACTTTTGTCTATCGTTAGTCTTCTTCTTTTATAGTCTTCAGCTGCTACTCTTCGTAAGGAAACCCAAGAGATTTTTTCTCAATCAAGGATTTGAATTGATTCCTTGATTGAGGAATATTACTGTATGGAATGTCCATATCAGATATGTCCAAACATGAATTTTACTCACGTTCGTATCAGTTACGTCCATGATCTTTTTTCTTTTGCTCTTGTAGTGATTGTTGCTTTTTTAAGTTATCCGTGATCTTTTCTTTCTTTTGCTTTGTAGTGATTGATCTGATTTGCTGTGATTCCGGGACTGCGATTTTCCTTCCTTTTGTTCTAGTTTTGATTGATTCGCTTGAATGCCATAGATCATGATTTGATGTCTTTCCATTCCTGGAGCCGGTTTTCTTGCTTGCTTCTATTAATTTTCTCTAATCCTTCATATCTTTATGTGAGACATCCTTCCGACATTAGCAGTCTTCCAATATCCTGCAAAGATCCACTCATTAGTTTGTTATTATTAAAACGTAAAAATAGGAGGCTAACAATCTCCCCCCCTTTTTATAATAACAAACAAGTGTAAACATCAGTTGACTTCTATGTCTGTTAGCTTGCTCCCCCTGACTTGTACACATTTCTGTTGTTCTAATTTTCTTAAGTATCAGTCGACTTTCATTTATCGATAGTCAACTTGCTCCCCCTAATTGGTAGGCATTTCCTGATGTTCTTGTCTTTCTCCCCCTTTGGGCATAATAAAAAAGAATAGCAAAATGAAATAGTAGATAAGCAGTAGATATATATAATCTATTAACTAGGTAGAGCAAAAAGTGTAATAGATAGTGTGTGAAAAGTTATCTTACAACCCATCAAACAAAGGATAGGACCCCCTTTTGAATAAAAACAAAGTCATTATTGTTCACCGCTTCTTGAGAAAGTAGGTCAGAGTATTATACAAGTTATGAAAGAAGGTTTCATATGATTTTTTAATGTTTTTAAAGAAGGAGAAATAGGAGTTCTATAAGGAAATAGATATTCATTGGAGGAGTGGACTTGGGTCGTGACAGAATCCATTCGGGTGAACCCGAGTAAACAATTTTATACCCTCCTGCTTGAACCTGTCAAGAGCCAGCCAAACCATGCCTATGTCTGCGCTGGTGCTTTTCCCGAGGTCCAGAAGTTTTGAAGTAGACTCCTGCAATAGCACAACACTTTCCTCGATGGCTTTATACCGATCCTTAATCTCCTTCAGTTCTTTCAAGACAGTAATCATAGGGTTGGAAATAGATTTTCTTACCTTGGGAAGTTTTGACCTTACCCGTGCAGAATCTTTCTAGTACCACACCATTCATCTTCAACCAAGACATATCCCATACTAGAAAATATCTTGGAGTCATAAGTGGCAACAAAAACCACTGGGGGGTGGGGTAAGCAGATAGATCAATAGAGTAATACTAAAGAATTCGAGTAATAATCAGGTCATACGGCTAACTAGAAAAGGCATGAACATCGGCTGCACTTTCAAGCATGTACTCATAGATCCAAGTTGCCCAATTGATTTTGATTTTCTTAACTAGACAGTATAGTACGCAAGCATCACAGTCGGTAATATTGTTGAGGGATACTTTCTGGGGAATCAATGTAGTAGCAATTATGTAAGCCATAATGCGAAACTTGAAATAAAAAGAGAGGGGACCAAAATTGGTCAAAATAGAGTCAAGGTCTGATAGAAATCTCTTGGTTTCTTCAAAGTTGACCTCGAAATCATCGGTCTAGTTGCTATTCATAAAATAGATGTTACCAGAGAACTTTGTATCAAAAACATTCTCGAATATAAAATCATTCACAATTATTCTTGTGCCAAGCACAAAAGTCTCGAGTTCACCACTGTTAGGTAAGAGTCAAAGATCCATATAAAACATGCGAACTGGATCCTCATAAACCAAAAGTCCACAGAGACGAAAGACAAGGGACAAATCTTGAAACTTAAAGAAGTGATTGATATTTCAGAAAGAATTTTTTAATCGACGGAGATTGAAAATGCGACCGGGTACAACAGAACGACTTTTAAAGGCAGAGAATTTGTCTTTGTGAGAGTATGTCCAGAACTTATACATGTCCTATGGAGTAAGGGAGTGAAGAGGGTTTGGACGAGGTTTTTTGGCAAAGAGGGATAGACTGGAATTAGGATGACGTCTCTTGATGAGAGTTGACTGAGAGCCCATTGAGGATTCATCAGAGAATTTGGAGAGGAGAATAGGGCTATCGGAGAGAGCTTTGGGAAGAGATTTTGACATGTTCGCCATAGAAGGGGTTCTTGTCATGGGAGAGAAGAAAAAATAAATTTTAAAAGGGGAAGATAGTTAGTGGAGGGGATGGTTAAGAGCACTTGAGGAAGAGGGGAGATGTATAAGACTGTTTGAAAAGATAGGGGAGGGGGAGCCGAAAGGGTGTGAGGGGAAAAGGGTGACTAATGAAAGTGAAAGAGTGTCAGTCAGAGGAGTGTTGGTAAGGTAAAGAGGTGCAGAGACAACAAAAGGGGCATGAAAAATGGTGAGAGTAATGATGACTTCCTTTCTGAAAACAAATTTTGTGGTAATAATACTGACAATAAATTGGAGCAAGTAAAAATAATTTTTGTCCAAAAATAAAGCTCATAAATCATTAATACTAAGAATACCAAGTCTTTTTCTAAGATAACAAAATCTTTCTTCTAACAGGGGTTTTGTAAAAATATCTGCCAGTTGATTTTTGGAGTCAACAAATGTTAACAAAAAATTTACATTTTCTACCTGAACACGAATAAAATGATGCTTAATATTAATGTGTTCCACCCTAGAATGATGTACAATTTATTTAGATATTCTAATAGCGCTGGTTCTATCGCACATTATGGGAATAGATTCAAAAGATAAATTAAAATCAAGTAGTTGATGCATAATCCATAAAATTTGCCATAACTTCCAACGACTATGTATTTGGCTCCAGGGGTTGAAAGTGCAACTGAAGTTTGCTTCTTGCTATGCCATGAATCAGGAAATCACCAAGAAGTTGACAAGTTCCAATAGTGCTTTTTCTATCACTTTTATCACCGGCAAAATCAGCGTCTGAATATCCAATCAAGTTGAAATGGGAAAATCACGGGTACCATAGTCTAACGTCTTGAGTTCTTATATGGTATCAGATGATCTTTTCGGCGACAGTCAGATAAGACTCTTTGGGAGTCGACTGAAACCTGACACACTTACATACACTGAACATGATGTCTGGTCAACTGATAGTCAAGTAGAGTAGTGATCCTATCATTCCCATGTATATTTTCTCATAGACATTCTTACCTGATGAGTCTGAATCAAGGCTTGTGGATGGACTCATTGGATTGACCTTTTCTTTTTGCATACCGAATTTTTTAATGAGTTCCTTCCTATACATGGCTTGACTAATGAAAGTACCTTCAGGAGTTTTCTTGATTTGTAATCCCAACAAGAATGTGAGCTCATCCATAAGACTCATTTCAAATTATCCTTTCATCAAATTTGCAAAATCCTCACACAGAGAGATGTTAGAACTACTAAAAATAACATCAATGTATGCTTTCACAATATGAAGATTTGAATCAAGTTTCTATATGAACAGAGTTGTATCAATTTACCCCTTTGAAAATTATTATTTACTAAGAAAGTACTCAATATCTCATACCAAACCTTTGGAGCTTGTTTGAGACCGTAGAGTACTTTTAACAATTTGAAAACATGATTTGGATACGAAGGATTTTCAAACCCTAGGGGTTGTTTTACAAAACCTTACTCATGAAAAAACCATTTAAGAAGGCACTTTTGACGTCCATTTGATATAGCTTAAAATATTTGAAAGCAAAAAAATCTAATAAAATCCAAATTGATTCTAACCTTACCACTTTGTCATAATCAATACCTTCTTATTAAGAATAGCCTTAAGCTATAAGTCTCGCTTTATTTTTGATAACCTTTCCTTCTTCATTCAATTGTTTCTGTAGACCCATCTAGTTCTAAATACCGAACAGTTTCTTGGTCTTTCAACCAAATTTCAAACTTAATTTCATTCAAACTTGTCTAATTATTCCTTCACAGCTTCGATCCATGATTTATCTTTAAGGGACTCACCGGTTTTATTTGGTTCAATTTGAGATACAAGGGAATCAGACGCTCATTTTCTCAATGATGCTCTTGTTTGCACCCTATCTTTTATATTTCTGATCATGAATTTATTTAAATAGCTAGCATTATGTTTCCACTCTCTTAGAACACTCGGTTTCACTATTTTTGTTGTAGAAGTCGACTCTAGAGGGGATATAGTCGACTTTTCTTATGATAGCTCAGAGGTTGTGCTATCATTTTCTCCAAATTGTAGATTACTTACCTGTTCTTCATCAATACTTAAACTTATAGGGGTGATTAGATTCATCAAATACAATATGCATAGATTCTTTAATACATAAAGTTATTTTATTGTAAGCTCTGTAAGCACGACTAGTGGGAGAATACACAAGAAAAATACCTTCATCACTTTATAGATTAAATTTTCCCAAGTTATTCTTACCATTGTTTTGGATAAAGTATTTTCATCCAAAAGGATGGAAGTAGCTGATGTTGGACTTATTTCCTCTCCAGAGTTCATAAGGCGTCCTATAAAATAGGTCTGATCAGACATTTATTGATGATGTGACATATTGTGCTTAATGCTTTCACCCAAAAGTGATCTGGGAGATTCTGTTCTAACAATATAGTCCTGGCAGTTTCCTGGAGGGTCTGATTCTTTTACTCCACCACACCATTTTGCTGAGGAGATTGAGGTGATGAGAAGTTTTGTGAGTATCCTTTCTGAGCACAGTATTCTTCAAACGCCTTGTTTTTAAATTCTCCTCCATAATAACTGTGAACATAAGTGATGAGGTGTCCATCTTCTCTTTATACCTTTCTACAAAATATCTCAAAGTTTGTGAAATCCTCATGTTTATGAGCAAAAAACTTTACCCAACTAAAACATGAGTAGTCATCAACTATAACGAAAACATATCTCTTTTCACCAACACTTGTGGTCTTGGTGGGGCCAAATAGATCATGTGGCTTGTTTGAAGAGGTTTCATAGTAGAGACAATGTCTTTGATTTTGAATGATGTTCGGATCTGTTTACCCAATTGGCAAGCATCACAAATATGATCCTTTTCAAACTTGAGTTTTGACAGACCTTTCACCAATTTCTGTCTGGACAACTTCTTAATGATATGCATACTAGTATGGCGAAGCTTTCTATGCCACATCCAAATAAGGCAGGTTGAGGTAGAAAGGTCAGGACCATTTAAGACATAAATATTATCAATGCGTTCATCGATAAGAGATGAGATGTCTCTTTTGTCATGTTTGATGGAGCAACTTTTATCTTTGAAGGAGAATCTAAATCTGGCATCACATAATTGACTAATGTTGAGCAAGTTATGCTTGAGGACATCTATCAAATACACTTCAGTAAACTCACATGAGGAGTTGAGATTTACTGAGCCGACTCTGATGATGTTGCCGCTAGTGTTGTCACTGAATCTGACTGATCCCCCATCTACATCCGTTAAAGAAGAAAAGTTTTATTTTTCTTTGGTCATATTTCTGGAACATCCACTATCAATTTTGTGTAAAATAAGAAAATTAATTTTGTGTAGGTACCCAAGTGGTCTTGGGTCCTTGCGGGTTCGATGTGCTTCTTTTGGGCTTCCAAATCACACACTCTTAGTCTTATGCTTGCAGTTGTAGGATTTGTGCTCTCTCTATCCATAGATGAAATAGAAAAGTACTCGAGATGAGAAAGAGGTCTTGGCTGATTTAAACGATTCTGATGAGGAACTTAAATTTTTTTAAAAGAGTTCAATTTCACAAAATTGTGGCTTGGTGATTTCTTAATGCTATTTAATTATATTTTTACATCATCAAGCTCCTGATGAAGTAACTCAATTTCAATTTGACATGCTTCGATTTCTATTTGATAGTTTCTTTGTTACTCTTCGAGTTTTTATTTAAATCGAGCTTCGTAACTTTTCTTCTCTTGAGCAAGGTTGTTCAATTTATCTATAATTTTTTGACGTTCTTAGGTTATCATATCTAAATTAGATCCAAGAATATTACAATTATGACAATTGTGTGGTCTTACTTGCTAGATTTACCTGTTGCCATAAAGCACATAATGACGGCTTCTATTTCTTCTTCGATTTCATCTTTATCACTCCAAGCTCTGAAATTTTGGTTCTTTCAAGATGATCTTTTTCTTAAATTTGGACAGTTTTGTTTGAAGTGGCCAAGTCCTCCATGGTGATAACAACAATCATTGTTTCTAATAGAGTCATTATTCTTGGCTTCTTGGGATCTTTGTTGTCTCTCGGGTTGATATCTTGTTGTATTCTTCTCCACTAACTGCACAAAGAAGTAAACTTATAGCTCGTGAGTTTAGTTTGAAATACCTCTTTTTGTTCTTTGGTGACCTCAAAGCTTTGAAGGTCTTCTATATCAGTACTGCTCGATTCTTTATCTTTGTCCTTTTACTTGTCTTTGAATCTGGGATTGGCTTTGGTACCTTCTTAATAACAACCTGTAATTCCCCGGGAGTATACCCTGGATGCCACACGGTGCTTACAGTCACAAGTGATCACAAGCTAACCTATGAGCTGGTACCTGCTGTGAGCACTGAATAAACTGATAATAAAGGATACACATATGCGGAAAACAAAACTGGATACGCCATAAGGTTTTAAACATTTAAAATATCTCTGAAGTACCAAGTCCAAAAATTGTACTATAAAGACTGCCAATAACATCTGATAACTGACTAATTGTTTGAAAGTGTCTGAAAGCCTCTAACTGACTGACTGAGGAGCTGATGGGACAAATTCCCAACTAACTCCGACTGACTACTAGACTGAAATAACATAATCGAACCTAGGAATATGAGAACTCACCACTGCTGTTACTACTGGTATGTTGGGATGTCTAGGTGCAGCTGAGAACCTGAACGTCTGAACCTATGATATGAGACATCATATGCAAGAAACTAGTATGCGGTCAGTACTTTGAATGTACTGGTATGCTAAATGAAGTTAGGCTGATATTCATGGCTCGTATGCATGAATAATAACTGACAAAATAAATGGCATGAGATAACTGATTCAGTATGCGTGAAAGCTGTAAAATCTAAGAATCATGATCAAGCATATGACATGCTACTGGAATGGTTTGTAAACTGAAATACTGAGATAATAATACTGAACAACTAATAAATGTATGTTGTGGTCAAGCAAACCTAAAACTGAACTCTGAACTGAATACTGGACTGAGACTGTAAGAGCTATTATCTAACCGACATGCCCCAATTAAGAGTTAATTGGGGTCAAACCTGTGACCTCAGTTGGAAGGGTGTTAGTACCGTGCCATGGGTACTAATACTGGTTGCGTCGATCTACTAAAATAAAGTTTTGAATGACTAAAGAGTCACTCTCTACTGGCAGGTGCTCTGGTGAGATATGTGTCAACCCTCAACTATAAGGTTAACATCTTTTACCTATTCTCGCTACATAGTTTTGGAATGCAGGGATTGCTACTAAAGGTTGCACCCTCAAATGGCAGGTGAGCCCTCATCCCTAGGTTTACTCGATGCTAAATCCTACTCCCAACTGAACTGACTCGGATTACTGAACTAAGCTAAAATTGATTGATAGGATAACAAACTGAACTGATAATACTCATATATGCCAAAAAACCATTATGAAAGTACTAGGGCTAAGTAAACAGCTAAATTCGGAAATTTACAACCCCCAGGACTCAATAACATCAAGAGTAGGAGCATACCAAAGTTTTCATATGCATAATAAGTAGTCATTGCTGAAAATTTATCCCATAGGCATTTCATCAAACACTTTAAATTCATGAACTTAGGCATGGGAATGGTTGAAACATATGGGAATAACAAAATCATAACTCTAAAACCATACATTGGGGATTTGACATGGAATTTCATGCTTCAAATGTGTAAGGAATACTTTCAAACTAAAAAAATTGTAATCATCATGCATAATTGAAATTTCCAAAAAGACTTCATGAAAATAACTCATTGTAAACATGTAAATTCATAGTTTAAAACATAAAAATAGGTTCTTGAACTCCATGGGTGAAAAGGGCCCATGGATGAACATCTAACATACGTTAAGGCTTTAATCTTATAAGAGAGTTGACATTCTTCATCATTCTTGGGTGGTGAAGCTTGAATTTTTGAGTTTTCTTGAAGGAACAATGGTTTAACTAGATGAATTTGGGTGATGGCTAGGGTTTATATTAAATATGAATTGTGGAAATAGGGCATATATTGCCTTAACTGATGATAAATCCCGTGTTTTTATGGATTGGGGCCATGGGAAAAGATCAGACTGCCCCTGGGAAATTAAAATTCGTAATTGGAACACCGATTAGGCTCTCACCGCGATGTGCCAAGGCTGCCACCGCAATTCAACTGCGACGCACTACAATTGCGATAACTTGATTTTTTCCAAATCCAAACGTGGTCCAAACCTCATTTGAAAAAAATTAAAACTTACACGAGACATGCTTCTTACACCCCTGAACATGAATCAACTCAAAAAATTATGTCTCGAGGTTGGGAAGGTCACTTTAAAAATCATCAAAGTTAGAAGGCCAAAAAATAAAACTAAGTCTCCAACACTTAGCTAAATTTCCAGGTTCTAAGCCTCTTGTACATGTACTATTGGCTGAATTGAGCATAGAAAATTATGGAGTATTACTATATCTCCCCTTTGGAAATATTCGTCCTCGAATGAGACTGATTAAGCTGAGAAAATATAGAGGTGCTGAGATTACATGCTGAATATGTATAACTGAAAACATGACTACATGACTGAGTCTGAAACATGGTGACTGACTAAACTAATTCATTAATGCAGGTAATGACATGAAGATGACCACATTTCTAGGACTGAGAATAAACTAGAGAAAATCTAAGGAAAACTGTTACTTAAGCTGAGTCTGAGTTGTCGAAGAAAAGGTGAGGATACTTGGTTTGCATATCAGCTTTTGCTTCCCAAGTGGCTCCCTCTATGGACTGATTCTGCCAAAAAACTTTGACCAAAGGAACTTCTTTGCTCCTCAGTCTATGGATTTGACGATCAAGGATTTAAACTGGGAGTTCTACATAAGATAGTCTGTTCTGAACATCTAATCTCTCTAAAGTAACAACAGTAGCTAGATTGCCAATACACCTTTTTAATAAAGAAACATGGAACACTAGGTGCACTGTAGCCAAATCTGTAGGCAACTCGAGCTCATAAGATACCTTTCCAAAATGACTTAAGATTCTTTAAGGGCCAACTTATTGCGGACTGAGATTCCCCTTCTTGCCAAACCTCTTCACTGCCTTCATGGGAGAGATTCTCAAATAAACTAAGTCGCCAACCTCAAACTCAAGATCTCTCCTTCTCACATCTGCATATGATTTATGTCACTTTTGGGCTGTCTTAAGCCTTTCTCTGATTAGATGAACTCTCTCCAATACATAAAATACTAAATTTGTCCCTATTAATGGGTCCCCACCTACCTCAAACCAGCCAGTAGAAGATCTACATCTTCTCCCATAAAGATCTTTAAATGAAGCCATCTGAAAAGATAATTGTTATTGTAAGCAAACTCGATCAATGGCAAATGGTCATCCCAATTGCCCTTAAAGTCGATAACATAAGCTCTCAACATGTCCTCTGAGGTCTGAATAGTCCTCTCTTCATTACCATCTGTTTGAGGGTGAAAGGCTGTAGTGAGACGAACTTGGGTACCAAGACCCTTCTGAAAAGCCTTCCAAAAATAAGAGGTAAACTGAGTACCTCTATCTGAAATAATGGACAACGGGACTCCATGCTATATAACCAACTCTATAATATAGAGCTTGGCATAATTCTTGGCTGAATAAGAAGTATGAACTGGCAAGAAATGAGCTAATTTGGTCATTCTGTCTACAATAACCCAAATCAAATCATGTTGGCGACGTGAACGAGGCAACCCTGTCACAAAATCCATATTCACCTCTTCCCACTTCCACGTGGGGATGCTGAAATCCTACATAGTGACACTAGGTCTTTGATGCTTAACCTGCTAACAATTAGCACACTTGGCTAAAAACTCTACAATATCCTTTTCCATACCACTCCACCAATAGATTTCCTGCAAATCATGGTACATCTTAGTAGCTCTTGGGTGAATAGAGTAACGCGCACCATGAACTTCTACAAGAATTCACTGTCTCTAACCATTAACACACCGCACACACAGCCTACCTGGCAACGCAACACACCATTTCCTCCTTAGGAGAAAACCTTTACTTTTGAATCTCCGACTGACTCCTTCAACTTAACTAGATATCCATAACTTGCTTTTCATTCACCTTGGCAACCAAAGAAGATTTTGAACTATTCTGAACCCATACACTACCCTCAATTGAGTCAACCAAACGAAAGCCTAATCTAGACAACTGATGAACCTCCTGAACCAACTTCTTCTTATCATTATCAACATAAGCCTTACTACTTATAAATAATCTACTAAGGGAATCTGCCACTACATTGGCCTTGCCCTGATGATACAAAACACTCATATCATTATTCTTTAACAATTCTAACTACATTCTCTGATGAAGATTTAACTCTCTGCAAAAATTCATACTACAAACTCTTGTGGTCCGTGAAAACATCAACATGCACCCCATACAGATAATGACTCCAAATTTTTAAGGTAAACACAATAGCTGCTAACTCAAGATCATAGGTAGGATAATTCTTGGCAAAGGCTATGACCTTACCCTTCTGTATCAGAACGTAACCCAAACCAACTTTGAAAGCATCAAAGTAAACATTAAACCCATCTGAACCATCTGACAAGGTCAAAACTAGGGCTAAAGTGAGTCGAGTCTTCAACTCCTAAAAACTCTTTTCACAGGAATCTGACCACTGAAACTTGACTTTCTTCTGAGTCAATCTGGACATAGGGGATGCAATAGAATAAATCCCTTCAACAAACCATCTGTAATAGCCAACCAAACCCAAGAAACTCTTGATATATGATAGAGAAATAGGTCTAGGCTAATTTCTCACTACTTCGGTCTTTTGAGGGTCAACTCTAATGCCATCACTAGAAATAATATGGCCAAGTAAAGCTACTGATCTTAGCCAGAACTTGCACTTACTTAATTTAGAGAATAACTAATGGGATTTAAGAGTATGCAATATTATTCTGAGGTGGTCCGCATGATCATTTTCATTATAAGAACAGACAAGAATATCATCAATGAAGACTACGATGAACATATCCAAGTACTGCTTGAACACTACATTCATCAAGTCCATGAAAGTTGTTGTGGCATTTGTTAGACCAAAGGACATGACTAGGAATTGAAAGTGACCATACCGAGTTCTGAAAATAGTTTTTAGAATGTCATATTCTCTGACTCTAAGCTGATGATAGCGGAATCTGAGGTCTATCTTGGAGAAATAACTGGCACTCTGAAGTTGGTCGAACAAGTCATCGATTATGGGAAGTGGGTACTTATTTTTTATGGTGACCTTATTTAATAGATGGTAATCGATGCACATTATGAGAGAACCATCTTTCTTTCACACGAAAAAGACCGGAGTGCCCCATGGGGAAATATTAGGACTGATGAATCCCTTAT
Organism: Capsicum annuum; assembly: GCF_002878395.1. Lineage (NCBI taxonomy): Eukaryota > Viridiplantae > Streptophyta > Magnoliopsida > Solanales > Solanaceae > Capsicum > Capsicum annuum. Next base: position 18,398,317 of record NC_061114.1, on the reverse strand, counting down.
CTAAGATATCTATCAAATGTTCTTTTAACTCACTAAGCTCTACTAGAGCCATTTTGTAGGTCAGAATAGAGATAGGTTGGGTATCTGAAAAGAGATCTATTCCAAAGTTAATTTTCTTTTTGGGAGTAACTCCGAGAAGAACTTTGGAAAACACATCTAGAAATTCCCTCACTATTAAAACTGACTCGAGTCTGGGAGTCTCCAAACTAGAATCTTTGACACAAACAAGATGGTAGACACACCCCTTGGGTATCATTTTTCTCGCTCTAAGTACGAAACAAGCTGACCCCTAAGTACTAAAGTACTACCCCTCCATTCTGGGACTAGTTCATTCAAAAACTGAAAATGAATAACTCTGTTTCTACAATCAACTGAAGCATAGAATTTGTAAAGCCAATCTATGCCAAGAGTGACGTCTAAATCTGTCATCTCTAACTCCTCAAAATCAACTAAAGTGACTTTATGGGATATTTTATTTGGACAATTCCTGTATACCTGTCTGGCTATAATAGAGACACCTACTGGGGTAGACACTGAAAAGGTTTCTGCTAAAATCTCAGGACTGACACCAAAATCAATAGCTATATAAGGGGTTACAAAAGAAAGAGAACCTCTGGATCTAACAAAACATAAATATGTAAATGAAAGACCTATAACGTACTAGTAACCACATCATGAGAATTTTCCTAATCCTACCGAGACTGAAGTACATATAATCTATTTGGGCGTTGACTACTGGTTGTGCTGGAAGTGGCACCTGCTGAGTCGGGCGATTGGATGGAATTGAGGGACGACTGGACTGACCCTGCTAACCACCCTATGGGAAATCCCTGACCCAGTGGCCTGTCTTGTCATAAGTAAATCATATATCACTACCCGCTCTACTCAAATCTTGATAGTTCTTACCGCACTTCTGGCAAAGAGGATTTGTGCGACTACTGTTCATACTACATTGGGGCTTAGGGCCTGGCGCCCTATCCCAATCATCATTTCTAAACTTTGATGCTAACGCACTAGCTAAAGATAAAGCTGGGGATAAAAATTTCTGACGGGCCTGAGGACGGTTACCACCCTCTGACCTCGGCTGAGAAAAATTGAAACTACTTATTCTAGCTCTTTTATTCTCCCTCTTTCTTTCCTTAAACTTCTTCTCCTCGATCTATTGAGCATAGACCATCAACCTGGACAAGTCCATCTCCTTAATCAACATCATAGTCCTACACTCTTTGGCAATGCTATCAGCTACCCCAGAATAAACTTACTCATCCTAGACCTGTTATCAGACACCACATTTGAGTAAATTTAAGAGAATACTCTTTCGCACTCATATTCCCCTGCCTCAAATTGATAACTTCTGTGCTTTAGATTCCCTTAACTCCAAGGAAAAGAATCAATCTAAAAAGGTTATAGGACACTCCTTCCATTTAATAGGCCCTATATTTGCCCCTTTATCTCTCTTCCACTGCTTATACAAGGTATGAGCAATATCCTATAACTGGTAAGCACCAAAATCTGCACTCTCACACGATTTCATACCTATAATGTCAGTTACCTTTTGAACCATGTCAAGGAACTCCTACAGATCCTCATAAGACTTGGATCTTAAAAATAGAGGAGGGTTCATTTGGTTAAAGACTCAAATTCTAGTTGCGGCAGCATTAGCTACTAGAACGGCTGGGACAACAACCTGCTGATTATTTTGGGATGCTACTGAATTAGCCAAGGTAGTGAATACAGCTCTGAATTCATCATAAAACATATGCTCGTCTAAGGGATCTTTCTGAACTGGTGGAGGTGCGGGCTGAATCCTATTTCTCCTTTTGTTGTTCTTTCTGGGAGGCATGTTTTATAAATGAAAAGAATATTGAAGTAGAAAGAGAGTTGAAATTGAGATCGTTCTCATTCGCACGACATGAATACTGAAAGAAGGAAAATTTTTCCTAAAACATCTTGTAGCCTCTTATCCATAAGTATGGCGTACTTCACACCTATGCGCAAAACTCTACTTAATGCAACTTTTAGACTCCCTAGAACACTTTAAAACCTTAGACTCTGATACCAAATTTGTAATATCCCGAGAATACACCCTGGATGCCATATGGTGCTTACAGTCACAAGTGACCATAAGCTAACCCATGAGCTGATACTTACTGTGAGCAATGAACAAACTGATAATAAAGGATATACATATGCGAAAAATAAAGCTGTAAATGCCATAAGGTTTTAAATATTTAAAATATCTCTAAAATAACAAGTCCAAATATAATACTATAAAGACTGCCAATAACATCTGATAACTGAGTAACTGTCTGAAAGTGTCCAAAAGCCTCTAGCTGACTGACTGTGGAGTTGATGGAATAAGTTCCCAACTAACTCCAACTGACTTCTAGATTGAAATACTGAAATAACATAATCATTCCTCGAAATATGAAGACTCACTACTGTTGTTGCTGCTGGTAAGCTGGGATATCTAGGTGCGATCAGGAACCTGACCATCTGAACCTATAATATGAGACATCATAGTGCAAGAAACGGGTATACAGTCAGTACTTTGAATATACTGGTATGCTAAATGAGGTTAGGCTGATATGCATAGCTCGTATGCATGAATAATAACTGTCTGACTGAATGACATGAGATAGTTGATTTATAGTATGTGTGAAAGCGGTAAAATATAAGAATGCATGACCAAGCATATGACGTGATACTGGAACGGTTTGTAAGTTGAAATACTGAGATACTGATAATGAACAACTAATAACTACATGTTGTGGTCAAGCAAACCTAAAACTGAACTCTGAACTAAATACTGGACTGAGACTATGGGAACTATCATCCAACCGACATGCCCCAGTTATGAGTTCATTGGGGTACAACCTGCGACCCCATAACAGAATTATTAAAAATATTTTTTTCATAGTTGGTGTTATTTTTATGTGAAGTGTCAAATTGAAAACTCAAAAAAGATTTTATTAACATTTTTCATCGTTTATCTTTGTCATGTTTTTCAAGTCAGGGTTCAGTTTGTTATTTAATACTTAACTGTCCAATCTGGATGAACTACGTACATCTGATTCTCCCTTTTTAGGAGTGAAATACGTAGGCAGCCCTTCGTGGGTTCGGTGATCTTATTTTAAAAATCCAAAAAGATTTTTTTCACTCTTCATTTAGAGTAGGTATTTCATATACATCTTTAAAAGAAAACCACAAAAAGATTTTCCTTTAATAGCTTCAAGTTTCATTTTCGTATGACATTAAAAATCAAAAACCTAAAAAGATTTTTCTTTGGTAATCATAGGTTTCATTTTGTATAGGGTTTTAAAGCTGAAAAATTCAAAAAGATTTTCGTCAATTCTTTTGAAAATTTATTATTTTCTTTTCTTCTTAAAGATTCAAGAAAAAGAAAAAAAAGAGTTAGATTAGTCATTTTTTTGCCAAACTTCATGAAATACGCACGCCTGATTCTCCCCTCTCGGGAGTGAGATACATAGACGCCCTTCTTGGGTTCGGTGATCTTTTCTAAAGGAAAAAAGAAAAAGATTTTGAGAAAGTGTTGAACTCTAACACATTTGTTATCTCTTGTTCAGTTAGTTTAAGGCGGTTGGTTTGTGGCATTGTGGCTTGTCCTCCACATTACACCAAGTCCAGGGAAGAAAGTCATGTCATGTAAGGATATAGAGACTGATATCATGGATGAAATAAAGAGTCAGGAAAATGAGAGTTTAAAGTAAGAGATTGTGAAACTAAGGCAACAAATAATGGAAATGTATCGATCTTGGATCAATGGGATGCCTCCTCTTCCTTCATTTCCCACTATTGACCCTACAAATACCTTGAGTTTTTCACCAAAATTACAAGGTCAGTTTTCTGTTGATGGTTATGCATCACAACATGCCTCAAAATTTACTCCAAGTCAAAAGCATCTCAATGCTTCCATCACTTATTCTTTATCTCTTCAGTATAAATCTACCACATTAATAGCACCACCAATCATCTCTGCTTCTGTTGCTCAACCCTCTACTGGGCTTTCACTTTGGCTTTTCATTCGGCGATTGTACTTTCCCAATATGCTAGTGAGTCGATGTTCAATACTCTTAATGATCACTATTATACTCCTAAGACCAAATCTATGTTAATTGGACCACCAAATTTTTTTCCCAAGAAGTCTAACATGGCAGAAGAGAAAGAGAAAATGACTAGGAAAATGAAGAGTGCAGAAAAAGCTATGAAAAATTCTGGACTTACGAATTGTGAAGATGTTGCACATAAGTATTAAGTCATGTCTTCAATTGTTAACCTCCCTCCTAAATTTGAGGTATCAAAATTTGAGAAGCATGATGGGTACGAGGATTCTAAAAAACACTTGGGACATTATTATCAACAATTAAGGGAGGGCTGGAGAAAACAAGAAGGAGAATATAGCTTTGTTGTGTCGGAGCCACAACGGAGCTTGAGAGAGTCAACTCAACAATGTCATCAACCTCAACCCTGAATTTGTACATCAGATCCACATGCTTACCTACAACAAAGTTCCTCTTTGCAAAATCCAAGATATTTCATTCCACTTCCTCAATATCCTTTGAATAATGCATAACAGTATACTCATCTATTTTATTATCCATAATGGCATGCACTGAGACCTCAATATCATCCTCGACCCCTCACATATTTACCAAAGAACTTCTAAGTCCAAGTTTTAACCAAGGCCGAGGTTTGCAAAAAAAAAAAAGTCAAAGAATAATTTTACACCAATTGGGGAATGCGTCTGATATCGATGAAAGCTCTAGTCATGATGATGTGCAAATCAGCGGCTAAGATGTCAAGATCAACAATTGGAAAGTAACTCCCCTCCTAACTAAAAAGGATTATTGGTAGTTTGTTTCGTTTTCCTTTCTATTTTTTGTATTATCTCAGGATTGTAGTCTAGAATCTATATTGTTTTGTTTCTCTATCATCTTTGTTTAAGACTTTCTATCTTTTCTTTCATCTGAAATATGGTGTACCTTATTGTTTTGTCTTATTTTAAGTTGCTTGTTTGTCTTCTTTACATAATAAATTTTATATTGGTTCTAGTGTTATGACATGTTTGTGGAATTTTTAGTCAGATCTTTAAATCCAGTTTAATCATGAAACATTGAATCAGAGGGCTAAAGTTAGAAAAAAAGATATCTGAGAAATAGGTAGAGTGTTAAGACATTTGGTGACCATGTTGAAGCCTTCTTTAAAAATTGAAGCAATTATTTTGTGAATCACAAGAATAAATTGGTCATCAATTGAAAAACATAGCTCAATTAGGTCAAATAGTGGGCGCGTGATCCCTATATCAAGAGAAATAGGAAGATAATCAGCTCTATGAAACCATGGATCATTCGATGCGAGGGATGTACAACAAAGGTGGAGTTGTATGTTTGATAAGTGTAGATGAAGAAGTGGCACACATGCTTAGTTAAAGTTAGTGCTGTTAAAGTGTCACAAATGATCTTCATCTTTCACTTCATATTGCATGATGTGTACTTGCATTGCCAAGGATTGATACGAAGAACGCATTTCATTCTGCTATACAAACATTGTGTCATCCTTTATTTATCCCATTTTAGCTTTAGTTCTATTTTCTTTCATACTCCTCTTTCGAAATTAAGATAGAGTCACCAAAGCTAAAAAAAAAAAGTATCGAGCAAAAGAATAGAGTTAAGAAAGTTTTTAAAAAAAGAAGAGAGAAAAAATGTGTCCAAAAAGAAAGAAAAGAGAAGAGTGTCAAGAAAAATAGTCAGAAAAATTCCAAAGATAAAAGAGTAAATAAAAGAGAAAAAAAAGAAAAAAAATCAGAATTAAGCAAAAGAATGAGTTGTTAGAACTACATGTGACCTGATTCTCCTCTCTCGGGGGTAAGATACTTAGGTTGCCCTACTTTAGGATCAGTTTAACCAAATAAAATTGGGAATTACCTAGTAAAAAAAATTGGGGCATGAGTTAATTTCCATTGTTTGAGTCGATTCCAAAATTTATAAGTCCTACGCCACATCAAGTGTTATTTGGGCCTCATGCCATCCTTTCTTCTAACCTTATCCAAATGCCAAGTTACAATCTAAGAAAGACTTTCAGATTAATCTTTGAGGATGTTAAAGCTAAGCATAGAATGGATATGGTGATGAATTTTGAGAACTACTTGTCTTCCTTAGCATAAAGAATCAAGAGAGAAATAAAATGAGAGAGTCATATTGGTAAAAACCCATACAGGCATCGTAAGACAATTGTAAGTTGAGAGAATGAAATGAGAGAGTCTCACGGGCACCGAAAAATGATTGTGAGTTGGAAAAAATGAAAATGAGAGAATCTTGTTGGAGAAACCCCTCATGGATACCATAAACAATGGTGAGTTAAGCAAAATATGAATGAGAGAGGCTTATTAGCAAAACCCTTAAGATGTCACTAGCCGAATGAGGTCTATGAATGCAATTGGCCTATGAAAACAACTTAATTTTAGGGTCATTAACTCAACAAAAATTGATAAAATATTGAATAGAAGAACAGGCAGCTTAATACAAAATGCATGTCATAATCATTAGAGTTGACTATCATTTTCAGACAAATTTTTCTTTTCTCTGTTTCAAGTGGGATATTCATTGTCTTTTCTTTCTTCTCTATATTTCTATTTTTGTTTTATTGAATCAGTTATTCAAATGAAAAGTTATCTTTCTTGTGTCTTTGAGTCAAATAAATGTCAAAGCAAGTGAGAAAAGATTTCAAAACTGGCTACCAACTTCTTCAATTGCAAAGTAAGACAGAAGGCCAAAACATAAAAGAAGTATGACTGTAAGTCAGAATAAGGCATGCAAGAATTTGTTGTCAACAGTTAAATTGGGGCATTCGTGGAAATACCAAGATTTAAAAGGGGTTATCTGAGAAAAATAGCAAAGTATAGATACTGTGTTTGTTTTTGAGTCTCTCTTAATAATCTGAGTTTGGATCAATGGTGCATCAATTCAATGACATATGCTATTGATTGGAAAAAAGATTAAATGTGATAAGTACAAGAGCGGTAACCGTGAAAGCTAAAGCACAAACCAGGCACCATGTTCTTAAACTCACAAGTTTTCTTTGTATGAAACGAGAACATATATTACCGTTAAATCAAGGACTCAGAGTCTAAATTACAAAAGTCACATTTCCTCACATTTGTAAATGAAAGAGGCAGTATTGCTACACAGGTTTGGTAATCAAAACAATGGTAAAAGTTCATAATCCCATATCCCTATGAGACACACTTCCTTGTACGGGTAATTCAAGTTTATTTATTAGGGAATGCACATCCTAAATTGAACCTTCACTCCTAGAAGCCACACTTTGTAGTTGAGTCCTTCCATTTAATCTTTAGAGGATGCATTTCCTTGTCGGGGCAATTTAAGTAACATTTGTAAGGAGGTACATTTTCTTATTTGGGTAATTTAACTAGAATTTGTAAAGAGATGCATTTTCTTATAAGGGTAATTCAAGCAGCATTTTTAAGGAGACCCATTTTCTTGTCTAGGTAATTTAAGTGGCATTGGTAAGGAGACGCATTTTCTTGTTTGGGTAATTCAAGCAGTATTTGTAAGGAGACACATTTTCTTGTCTAGATAGTCCAAGTAGCATTTGTTAGGAGACACATTTTTTTGTTGGTATTCAAGTTTCGCTTCTTGGTGATTCACTTCGTAAATTAAGCCTTGAATCCTAGAAAATGCACTTTCTAGTCTTGGTCATTCCACTTGACCCATAGGAGACACACTTCCTTGTTGGTATTCAAGTTTCGCTTGTTAGGTGATTCACTTTCTAACTTAAGTCTTGACTCCTAGAAAATGTAATTTCTAGTTGAGTCATTCCACTTGACCCTTAGGAGACACATTTCCTTGTTTGGGTATTCAAGTTTTGCTTGTTAGAAGACACACTTTCTAACTTAAGCCTTTACTCCTAGAAAATGTACTTCCTAGTTGAGTAGTTAACCCTTAGATGCACTTCCTTGTCAGGTTAGTTCAAGTTTTGTCTTTCTAGGTGACATACTTCCTAACTTAAGCCTTTACTTCTAGAAGATGCACTTTTTGGCCGAGTCCTTCCATGCAACCCCTAGGAGATACACCTTATTATCTGAGTTATTCAGGTTTAATTTATTAGGTAATGCACTTCCTAAATTTAACCTTCACTCCTAGAAGCCTTATTTTCTAGTCGAGTCATTCCACTTAACTCTTAGGAGACGCATTTCCTTGTCAGGGTATTTCAATTTTCATTTGTCAGGTGACACATTTCCTCACTTAAACCATTATATCTAGAAGATGCACTTTCTAGTTAGAGTTCCTTACTTTAATTTTTAGGAGATGCACATCCTAGTCTTGGTCATTTAATTTTATCCTCAAGAGATGCATTTATTGACCAAAGTCTTGATTCATCTTTGCATTATGCATTTTGCAAGTAGTTGTGATTATGTTGGACCCCCACAAAATTTTCTGATGATAAACTGGGAAAAAATTTAATTCATATTATTGGAAACATTATTTTAGGACCCTCTTGAAAAATGAGACTTTATTTTTTAAAAGTGAGATCTCTTTTTATCATAACCTTTGTTTGGGAAAATTTTCTTTCTAGTTTTGATATGATTTCAGGAGCCCACCTGGAGAATAGAGTGGAGAGATTAAAAAGTCAAGCAAAAAGGTGAAGAAATTGAAAGTCAACAAGGTGAGGAAATTGAAAGTCAAGCAACAAGGTGAAGAAATTATAAGACAGGAGTCCGCCTGGAGAATACGGTGAGGATTTTCAAATTCAAGTTCAAAGTTCAGAAGTACCACATGAAAGAACAAGATCAATGTTTGAGTTCATCTCTAACACCAAATTTTGTATGGAGAAAGAATCAATTCTCAAATTCAACCCAAAGAAGATCAGATTTTTATCACTTTTGGAAGCATCGGAGACCCAAGACAATAACCGAGAGATGCTGCATAGATAGAACTTTTGTAATTTCATTTATCTTTTTAACTTGTAATTTTCATTTTTGATGTAATGACAGATCCTCGGACTGGAACCTCAATAGGAATTCACTCGACTCTCCAACTCAGTACAGTCGCTCTTCTTCTAACCCTGTGAGATACCTGTGACTTGATTCCCTCATAACTTGGGCAGGTAGGATATCCCAAATTAAAACTCGGTGGTACTCTGTCCTACTTTGTCTCCCTTTTGAATAATGATTGGGTCAAAATTTGATCTCGTTGTCTACTTCTTTGTTTGCAAAAACTTTGTGCTTACATCCAAAGAGGGGCATGATGTAGACATTTAATTTTGTCCCTCCCGAAAGCCGAATTTACCCATTTACTCCGTCTTGCCATGCACCTCAATCATATGATAAGTTCCACACAAGAAAATAATAAATTGATAATCATTTTTGAAACCTCACTCTAACAAATTTCACCTCATCCTAACCACCCCAACCCCTACCCCACATATCCCTACCCATTCTATGTACCCCCTAGCCCCACCTCCTCACGATACACACCCACCACCTAAAAAATGGTAGAAAAGATAGGAAGGGTGATAGAGAAAATAATGAAAATAAGAAAGATTGAGAAATAATAGAAAATAGGGGGGGAGTGATGGTAATTGAGATGAAAAGGGTGTGAGAGAGAGGGAAAGCAAGTGAGAGAGAGACAAAAGGAGGGGAGATATTTTTTCGGTGAATCCTTACTGGAGAACGCTGCAGCCTTCTCTAAAATTCACCTATTTCTCCAATTTCGTCGTCGGCTGATCTCGTCGGAACTTTGAAAAAATAAACCAATCATTGTCCACTCTTTTCCGACCAAAACTGATGCGTTTGGGTCATCTCTGACGAGATTACGCCTGAATAACATCAAAAATCAGTTGGAAAACATCAGTCAGTTCCGATGAACAACTTTCTTCATCTTAAAATGACTAAAACAAACCTATTACGCATAAAAATCAGATGGGGTCTTCTCCATTTCTAGATTCATAAGTCAAAATTCGTGACGGAACAGGAACGAGTGTAATCGGAGGTCGAGTTTTGTTTCAAGATTTTGATCTCGGTTCTAGTCGGGAGGATTATTCCAATTGAAAAAGTATTTGAGGTCCAATTCTCTCTTGTCTCCCCTTAATTTTTATGTGATTGTGAATGATTTGTGTGTTTAGCATGCTTGAATCTTTGTTGTATGTATGTGGTTGATGTTGGAACTTGGGTCTTGAAAAATCTAAGTGATAGTCAAAGAATTAGTTAATTGTGAGTGAGGATGAAATTTGGGGGAGGATTTAAGAATCGAATAAGGTGAATGTTGATTATTTTAATTCATTGATGGATGTTGTTGAATTCGGTAGTATCATATTTTAGGCCAAAAATTTAATAGGAAAATCTTAGGTTGGGTAGGCAACTCGTAGGATTCTATATCATTGAATGTATAAATATTTGTGTTGAGTGATTTCTCCATTGTTATTGCATTTCATCAAATGTATTTATTTACCGGGGAATGCCCCAAAGTGTCATGTACGTAAAGGAAGCGCGTGATCAAGGCCCGAGGCATCGGATAAAGTATAGTTAGGACAATTAGAATAGTTTAGGTTTCATTTCAGCATTTTTGTTTTGATTTGTAATAAATTGGACTGGACACTATTTTAGGAGTTTTGATTGTATTGGTTGTTTGTTTTCTTGTTTCTGTGTTAGTTTATACATTCTACAATGTCGTTCTAACCGATATACTCCACAAAGCGACCATAGTCGAACCATGGGACCGAGTGGTGCCTCACACTTTTTCATCGATCAACAAAATTCTTTAACCAAAATCTCTGTTCGTAGACCAATTTTGAAAGAGTCAAAAATTATTTTGAAAAGGAATTTCCAAAGGTGACTTGGTACACCAGATTTATGCCAAGTGGCAACTCCGAGTTTTGATTGTTAAAAATCCTTTTCGGAACAAACTTTATCTTTTGTCACTTAATAATTAAAATTCTTTTCAATCTTAAAATTATATTTTTTTGGTAAAAAAGGGGTGTGACAATTTTATACTAATAAGTTTACCTACTCAATATAACAACAACAACAACAACAAACCCAGTGTATTCCCACCAAGTGGGGTCTGGAGAGGGTAAAATGTACGCAGTCCATACCGTTACTTTCGAAGAGGTAGAGAGGTTGTTTCGGATAGACCCCCAGCTCAAGATAATGAATAGTCAACAAGGTCATAGTAATATATGACACGAAATGGGTGGCATAAACGAAATAAGAAATGAGAAATAATAACAGTAGAGCTAAGCGAGCCATGAAAAAGAGCAATACAAAAATTAAAATAAAAACAGAAAATAAGAAATAAGAAAAAGGTAAGGAAGAGAAAAAGAGAAAAAGGCGGCCCCTAGGAGTAGCATACACTAGTGGCTTCTACCAATGTACACAGTCGTAGGCTTACTAACCCGGCTACAACGGATCTCCCTAACTACTAGTTACAACCCACCCACGCACTAGCCTTCTACCCTTATTCGCGACCTCCACACCTTCCTATCTAGGGTCATGTCCTCAGACAGCTGTAACAGCTCCATGTCCTATCGAATCACTTCTCTCCAGTACTTCTTCGACTAACCTATAATCTCCTGACACCATCCAAAGCTAGCCGATCGCACCTACGCACTGGGACATCCATGCCGCTCTTCATCACATGCCCTAACCATCTCAGGGTTCCTTCCTGCATCTTGTCCTCCACCGAAGCCACTCCCGCCTTCTCCCGAATAATCTCATTCCTAACTCTATCTCCTCTAGTACGTCCACACATCAAATGCAACATTCTCATTTCCGCTACCTTCAATTTTTGAATATGGAAGTTCTTGACTGGCCAACACTCCGCACCATATAGCATAGCTGGACGGAATGCCACTTTGTAGAACTTGCCTTTAATCTTCAAGGATATCTTCTTATCACACAACACTCCCGAGGCGAGCCTCCACTTCATCCAACCTGCTCCAATACGTTTAGAGACATCCTCATCAATCTCACCATTCCCTTGAATCATAGACCCGAGATACTTAAAACTGTTCCTCTTACAAACATCCTGGGAATCCAACCTCACCACCACTCTGTCCTCCTGCTTCGATTCACTAAGCTTGCATTCCAAATACTCCGTCTTGGATCTACTCAACCTAAACCCCTTAGATTTGAGGGTTTGCCTCCAAACCTCCAATTTATCATTGACACTCCCCCCGCGTCTCATCAATTAGCACCAAGTCATCTGCAAATAGCATACACCAAGGCACCTCATCTTGAATACTCTGTTATGTGATACATATATGTGCCATAATTTCAGTTGATATTAATTCTTACTTGAGCTATAGTTGTGGCTGCAATAACTGAATTTTATTCAGGGAGAGTTAGCAACAGAGACCTTAAAGCATAACTCTAGTAGAAAAAACAACTCTCTACTATAAATTTGTCTGGAATATAACGCAGGTGTTAAGTGTGTTTTCTTACTCACAGAAAAAATCAGACAAGCAAAGCCTAACCTTCATCTTCCAGAAAGTCATTGAATAACTCCTTTTTTTTTTAATAACCGTGGCGTCCGAGCCAGCTTGCGGCACCTCGACTAAATCCACGGAAAAAGTGATTGAAATTGAATAACTCTTTTGAGTATTCGTTTTTAAAAGAAAAAAAAAAATCTTATCCCAATAATTAAGTGGAAACAGACAATTTTTTCTCAACAAAAATTCAACTCAATATAATCATGTGGTAGTACATTCAGCAATAGAAACCAACTAATTGAGGTATTTCTCTATAATTGCATAGCACCCTTATGAAGAAAATAAAACAAAATCAGCATGTTACTTCTCCCAAAAGAAGTTAGCCGCATAAATCACATTAAGTAGATAATTTTGAGTACCATTCTTGTCCACAATAAGTAGTCAGAACAATATCTACCTTGCTCCTCATAGTTTCCTTTTGTACCTCACTCTTAAGCAACTCCGTCTCCTAGAATTTCAAACACATATAAATAAGTATAAAAGTAAATTACCACAAAAGGGAAAAGAAGAAATATGCTTCACGAATCTAGTGAATACAGGAAGACAATGAGGGGTTAATTTTACAAGACTTTCATATTTAAAATCTACTACATCCTCAATCAATATCTCAAGGTTAGCATGTCCTATTAAACGAAAATATATCTAGTTGAAAAACATAACTAGAATGAAGAAGTTGTCAGCATTAAACTTGCTCATTTTCACCATCCCACTTTATATAACGATATTTTACTAAGGAGATAGTTTAGATATTAATTCAGCATATATTATTACTACTAGTCGCACGAGGCCCGTGCTAAACCCGGATCCAAATTTAATTAATGTAATTTTAATCAAATAAGATAAGTGTAATTTATGTTATTTTTATTGCATAATTAATCTAGTGTAGTTGCATTTAATCATATTTTTTTATAAGTATCTTAATTATTATGTTCCTTAATTAAATAATTTGATAAATTTTAAAGAAAAAAATTATTTATGAGAAAGCAAGTTTAGCAAAACATTAACAAATACCAAAAGGACAAGTAATTTGATTTTATACAGACTAACCCGCTAAATTATGATATTTGTAACTATATAAATGGAGAAATATATTTTTTTGATACTATTAATTTTTCACACATTATTTTTGTAAGTCGTGAACTTACCTTGAATGAAATTCAAGAAATTCCAAAAACTTTTAATTAAATGATTTAAAATATTTTGTACAAATTATATTTTTCCTAAACCTGTAGAAAAGAATATAGAGGGGAACATATGATATTAAATCATTTAATATAAATAAGATCTAATTTATGCTTCAATTGAAAAAAAAAAATATATAGCAATAAATTTACCTTAATTTTACCAAGATGCAAAAGGACAAAGAGGTAATTTACTTTACTTCCTTCCTTCCATATTTGGCATTTTTAGCTTTCACACGACTATATTTTTTTAAAGAAAAAATATCAGGAAGATGTTGACTTTTTTTTTTTTTTTCAATTTTATACTTAATTAGATATATAAATTTTATATAATCAAAAAATAATATTAAATTGATACCATTATTTGTTGAGGATAATTTAGTAAAAATATGTTTTCTTTTAAAGGTGTATTACGTGTTAATGATTACTTTCTTCGTTTCAAAATAGTTAGCATTTTTATTAAAAAATATTTATCTCAATGAATTTCATTTTTTTTAAAATCTTTTTCATATATAGAAAATAAATTTTAGTATTACATCGTTTCTATCTACGTCAAAAATTAGATAGTTAACTAAAGAAAGTCGTCACTGAAAACGAAAAGTGAATGAGTTGTATATAAAATTAAGAGAGAAATTTCAACATATATTCAGATGAAACAAGATATAAAGACAAGAAATCTATAAATTAAAATTGCAGAAACTCAAAAATCTAATGGAGATTGCACTTAATTTGTATATTCTTAAAAAAGAGGAACCATGGAGAGGAGTGGAAAGAGAAATAGATAAATGAAGGAGTAAAAAGAGGAGAGAGATCTGATTAGAAAGGAATCAAATACTCATTTTTTTATTCTTCTAATAAATATCTACACATTAATTTATGATAAAAAAAATTAACATAATAAAAAATAAAATTATTAGTATAATTTATCAAATCTGATATGACTTGCAATTAAAAAATATAATTTAATGATTATAAGAAAAAAAATACAGTTACAACTTGCAATAAACAATTTAAAAAGTAGGCATATGATAATTTTCACATTTAAAAAAAAAAAAATCACGGATAACTATTTAATGAATGTTCCTCTTTTTTTTTTTTTTTTTTCTTATAAACTTCTAACTTTTTAAAATACTGTCTAAAGATCCTTTTTGTACTGACTTAAACACTTATGAAGACATTAGATCACAACCTAAATTTTTGTAAATGTTGCGGGAAAGTTTAATGTTTCATCAGTTGCTTATATCAGCACAATTTTTAATAATAAAAATAAAACTATACTATATTTAGCCCAAAAAGAAATATTTGCATAAAACTCCAAGAACCATATGCATATAAGTACTTAGCCCAAAAAGAAATATTTGCATAAAACACCAAAATCATATGCATATAATTATTAAGATCACTAAAAATTATTAAGTGATATATATTTTAGTTATTAATTTGTGAATCTTAAATTAAGAATGACCATTCGATATTCAATTCGGTAGCTTTAAAATTCGGCTTCGATAATCAATAATTAAAAGTGCATACCAAATGTTACATTTTTAAATTTTGATTCAGTAACTCGATAATTGTTAAATTAAGCTTTGATTCGATAAGGTATTTTGGTACTCTCATATTCCTATTTTATCTAGCAATTTTTTTGAAAATCAATCCGCTCACAGTGAAGACAACTATAAGTAAATAGAGTTAGCCCGATTGACTAATGTCGTTGTAAAGTAGAATTGAAGAACGGAGGGTGGACCTTTTGACCTTTGAGTTTTGGGCTGACAAGGGGTCAATTAGATATCTTACCAAATACCAAATGGTATTAATCTCTTGTACGAAACTTGAACTCGAATACTATAATTTTGAAACTCTACTCCCAAATACTATACCAAATATCGAATTAGCGAATACCAAATATCAAAATTTTTTATTCAATTTGATAATTCGGTTGTTGATATTTTATGCCCAACCCTATCTTAGACTACTTCTTTGACATAAATATCAAGTGTGAATAAGTATCGTTAAAAGGATCATACCGTATTACATAACACCACAACTTATTTTTTACTAAACTATATAAAATATCAGTCCTTTTTATTAATTATCAAAAAAAAATTCTTAAAAAATACAGTTGGATACATCCACTAATCCATAAATTTTTGGATATATAATTTTAATTATTATCTCCCTCTAGTCTAGTTAATATATTATGTGTCTCGACCAAATAATCGCAGAAATTGATGTATTTGGATAATCGAAATTATGTATCTCAACTTCAAAATTATGTATTTGGATGCTAATTATGAATCCGAGAAAAAATTGAGTAATTAACTGTTATATTCTTAAGTTCAAAATTATGTATCTCAACTTTAAAGTTATGTATCCGGATGCTAATTATGTATTCGAACAAAATAAAAATTATTTGTAATTTAACAAGAATAGTGATAGAGAGTAATTAGGATAAACTTATTAGGATTTATGTAAGTTTTACTTATTTTAAACTTTAAAAAAATAAGTTAGCCACAAAAGCTTTTCCTTTGTTATCCTTTTATTCTCATTATTAATGGGCCTTCATTGCTAGAGTGGGTTTCATAAAGTGGGATTGGACTTTGAGTATTTGGAAGTGCTGGTTGCTCCATTTATAACCCCTTGGATCTTTATAGATACAGCCAGTTGAAATCATAGTTTACTATTTTAATTGATATGCATAGATTATATATTGATTATATAATTATGCATATATTCTATTTAAATTATATATAGTAAATGTCTAGTGGCTTATTTTAGTTTAAATAGTTGAATGACAACTGTTAAGTTACTTTTTCTTCATGGAGGCATAAGTACGTGTAATAAATACATAGTGTCTAGTTGCTTAATGTAGAATAATAAATAGGTATATCTAGAAAGTTTAGGGGAGAATTCAATGATTATTTCAAGATTGACTCAAATTATTATCTTTTTTTATTGAATTGATCTCACTAAAACAAAACTCACTTGATTGATATATTGATATATGTAATATGTATATGCACCTAGCAAATACATATATTTTCACTTGAAAAATGCCGCGGCTTCTCTTTTTCTCCATTTTTATCTCCTTCTTTCTTCTTCTCATTTTTTTTTTTCTTTTTGTGATTACAATTGTATAGTATCGTTCATCAGAGTTTATATCATCCTTAATGATTTAGATTGATTCAGATGAAAACAATCTTAAAGATCACCATAGTTAATTTTTTAGCTTGAATTTTTTTTTTTCAAAGCAATATTCTCTTTGTTATAATAGATCTTTTAAGTCTATTTTTTAATTAAATGGATCATAAGTTTTTTGTATTTAGTGAAATGACTTATTTTTAAGATAAATTATTATTTGTCCGACAGATATATAGACAAATTGATTGTCAATCCGACAGATCTATTATTTGTCGGACAGATATATAGACAGATTGATTAACAATCCGACAGATCTATTATCTGTCCGACAAATGAGAAAATAAAATTAGGCTATTTTGGTAATTGAAAACTTGAAGAGGGTTGGACATTTTGCTAATTAGAAACTTAAAGAGTCTTAATAGAGAGTAATGTAATATCTGCAAGCCAAGTTGAAGCCGACCTCTTAATTCTCAAAAGAAAATGGCAACTATAACTATCTACGAGGACAAGTATTTTAAAAATACTAGACTATTATAAGTTACGAAGCCTTGCTACTATTATAATACTAGCTGCAACAATAAAAAACATCAAGCCTATAATAATTAGTGAAAAGGCATAATACATAACCATGGCTTTTAAGTTGGCCTCAAATCACATCCCTCCAACTTTGGGTGTGTACAAGTAGACACTTAAACTTGTATAAAGTTGTACAAGTAGACACACGCGTTCTATGTGGCATAATACACGTAGGATACCATGTAGAACATATGTGTCTACTTGTTCAACTTTATACAAGTTTAAGTGTCTATTTGTGCATACACAAAGTTGGAGGTTATAGATGTGATCTAAGCCCAAGTTAAAGGACATAAGTGAGAATCAAGCAGGGTTCATCCCAGAGAGAGATTGCATGGTACATGAGCTGATCAAGCAGTATAAAAGAAAGCATTTGTCTCCAAGGTGTATGTTAAAGGAATATCTACAAAAGACTTACGATTCAGTGGAATGGATCTACATGGAACATACCTTGATTAGACTAGGCTTTCGTCCAAAGTTTTCACTTTGTTAATGAAATGTGTCAAGATAGTTAACTACTCAATTAATATTAATGGAGACGATATTGAACCATTTAAAAAAACTAAAGGGCTAAGAAAAAGTGAACCAATATCACCTTACTTTTTTGCAATAACCATGGAGTATCTCAGCAAGAATCTCACTACATTAAAAGATGATCAGAAGTACAAGTTCCACCCAATGTGCCATCGACTAAAACTAGCTCATTTGTCTTTTGTAGATAAGTTATTATTGTTTACTAGGGATGAGAAATCCATGCATGAGTTATCTAGGAAATTCACCAATTTTTCTAAAGCCTTTGGACTTCAAGCAAGCTTGAACAAAAGTAGCATTTACTTTAGTGGAGTATCTCTTCTAGCAGTCAAAGATAGGATAACCAAGATGTTGGGTATTGAATAGGGAGAATTTTCATGTAGATACTTGGGAGTACTTTTAGCTACTAAGAAGTTATCAATCCAACAGTGCAATCCCTACTTCAGATTATTGTGGTAAAAACAACTTCATGGACAACAAAGAAACTATCATATGCAAGTAGAATGTTGTTCATAAAGTCAATAGTGTTCGACATTCAAGCATATTGGTCTCAATTGTTTCTCATTCCAGTCAAGGTCATAAAAGTCATTGGAGCTTACTAAAAGAGTAATTTGTGATCTGATACTAATGAAATCACCAAGAAAGAATTGATAACAGGGAGTACTCTTTGCTTGTCAAAACTGCTGCGACAAATGAACTTATTTGATCTAGGAAAGTGGAATAAAGTAGCTATTACTAAAACAAGGTTGGAATCTTTACTCACAAATAGGATGTTATTTGGATCAAATGGATACATGCTATTTATCTAAAGGGGAAACCACTTAGTCAGGTTTCTATACCACAAAAAGCAAGCTGGAAGGTAAATAAAATCCTGACTGCAGGAGTTGCTGCTAGTCAAATGCAGAAGCCAGCTACTAGGGAAAAAGGTTGATTCAACATATGTAAAGGCAACTTCTAGGAAATCATCTAAATGAGTAATATGAAAGCATCCAGTATATAAGAATAAATTACTGTTGACAAACAAAGAAGATGCGGAGCAGACATAGACCCTACTTGTGTTATGTGTGGAGAGGCTGAAGAAATGAATGAGCATTTATTCATAGAGTGCTTTGTGAGGCAGTTCTGGAAGAGACTTATGGAGTGGCTGCATTACCATGTATCCAACTTAGAACAATCAACTCATGCAACAGTGGATAACCGCAAGAAGACAAAATTAAGAAAAATCACTCTAGGCTCAAGTATTTAAGTTAGTTATTGTTGTTTTTCAACGTTTTCGGGTACAAGAATCTCTAATTTGACACAATAGCTTCAACACTAGTTCAAGTTTAAAACAAGAACACTATGAAGTACAATAACACCCTCAACACAAGATCAAAGTGATCTTTCTAAGAAGTGTGTTTTATTTTTTTCAGAAATTAAGATGAAACAGAAATGTAAAGCCAAGTCTCCTGACTTCACGGAGCGTCCTTAAGGAATAATTTCCCTCACTGTACCCGAGGTTTTGGAATCTTCCTCCCATGATAAAATGACTTTCAATCCAACTATAGTGGTACCTCAAATAATCGAATTCGTCGAACTCACTCAACGATTTGATTGATCACAAGGACTGTTTTGAAGACAAGAAGAGTTTGTATTTCAGAAAATTTTTCATACCAAAACCTGTGGATAAATGCAGGTTTATATAGCCATCAAGTGCCCTTTCCGAAAGGTGGAAATGGTTCATCCGAAAAGGTGCATCTTTTGGAAAAGTCATGTCTGTTCATTCGAAACATTGTGTGTTTTTCTGAATAGATACAACTATCTGAATAGTCACTCATTTTCCAATATAATATGTCTTTTCATAAAAGGTTCAGTCCCTTCATTTTCCATTCACACCAATTGAACCCAATAATCCCCCACATGAATAGGAAATGACTATTCTTTATAAAACTTTGCGGACAAATATGTGATCATCAAGAAAAGACTGATTGCATCAGGATAAGTGGGTTTTCCTTTGAACTTTCCGTAGTGAACATGCATCAGATGCACTCGGTCAATTGGTAGATTTGATATCTTTGAACCGTCGATTTTATGTTTCAGCCATGAACACATTCTGGTTTTATGAGAGCTTCGAGAAATGGGCCTTTACTAACATTCTCCTTGAAGCGGGTTCCACTTCGCCCTCACATAGGTGATTTCTAAACATTCAATCCTATAAATTAAACTATTTGGTCAAATCTACCAAATTTAGATAATTATTAAAAGACTTTTTACCTTAAGTCTTATCCTTGTTTACTAAATATTGTCTACATCATGAGCATGGGTTGGTATTTTGATAATGTTGAACCTGTCAGACACAACTTTGTTTGATCTCTTTGAACCTAGCTCTTGGGATCTCCAGTCTGCTAGGTAGAGTTACCGCCATGCTGACTTGTCCTAGGCCTTAAACCCATTTCCTTGGATGTTCTCTCAACTCCTTCTCTAAATAGGCCTTTTGTAAGTAGATCAGACACATTATCCTTTGACTTCACATAGTCAACAGTGATAATTCCACTAGAGAGAAGTTCTCTAACGGTATTATATCTCCATCTTATGTGATGATATTTATCATTGTACATCATGCTCCCTACCCTACCTATCGTCGCTTGGCTATCACAGTGTATACATACTGGTGTTACTGGTTTGGGCCAATAAGGAATATCTTCCAAGAAATTCCGAAGTCATTCTGCTTCTTCACCGGCTTTATCCAATGCGATAAAGCGAGCAATACAAGTCTGTTTGGATGATTTTTAAAAGACCGCTCCTCCACCGATAGTAAATACATATCCACTCATGGATTTTATTTCGTTCGATCCGGTGATTCAATTTGCATCACTATATTCTTAAAATACCGCGGAATATTTATTTTAATGCAAAGCGTAGTCTTGAGTGTATTTAAGATACCCCAAAACTCTTTTCATTGCCATCCAATGAGTTTTATTAGGATTACTCTTGTACCAACTCAACTTACTTATAGAGCATGCTATGTTTGGTCGTGTACAGTTCATTATATACATTAAACATCCCAATACTCTTGCATACTCCAATTGTGAGTCACTTTTACCTTCATTCTTTCGAAGTGCAAAGCTCACATCCAATGGAGTCTTAGCAATACCAAATTCCATATACTTGAATTTGTCAAGTATCTTTTCGATGTAATGAGACTGTGACAATGCCAACCCTTGTGGAGTTCTATAGATTCTTATCCCTAAGATCACATCCGCAACTCCAAGGTCTTTCATATCAAACTTTCTCTTGAGCATTCATTTCGTTGCATTTGTCTTAAATATCTCTACTGATGATCAACATATCATCCACTTATAAATACACAATGACTTAGTGATTTGGAGTGTCTTTAATATAAACACATTTATCAGATTCATTAAGTTTGAATCTGTTTGCCAACATGGTTTGGTCAAACTTTGCATGCCATTGCTTAGGTGCTTGTTTTAGTCCATAAACTAACTTAACAAGTTTACACACCTTATTTTCTTTTCCTGGAACCACAAAACCCTCAGGCTATTCCATGTAAATTTCTTTCTCCAATTCTCCATTTAGAAAAGCAGTTTTCACATCCATTTGATGGATTTCAAGATCATATACTGCCGCCAAGGTAATTAACATTCGAATCGATGTTATCCTTATTACCGGTGAGTATGTATCAAAGTAATCAAGGCCTTCTTTTTGTTTGAAGCCTTTTACTACAAGTCTTGCCTTGTATTTGTCAATAGTACCATCCACTTTTATTTTTCTTTTGAAGATTCATTTAGAACCTAAAGGTTTGTTTCCTGGAGGAAAATTAACCAACTCCCATGTATGGTTGCTTAAGATTAAATCAATCTCACTATTGACTGCCTTTTTTTAAAAAGATGAGTCTGAAGACACCATCGCTTCCTTAAATGTTTGAGACTCATTTTCTAAGAGAAATATTATAAAATTCGATACAAACAAAGTTGACATTGTTTGACGTGTACTATGTCTTGGATTCTTATCATCATGTACATTCTCACTTGGTTCATCTCGAGGTCATTTAGACCCTCCAGTAGACTGTTCATGTCTAGTTTTATACGAATAAATATTTTCAAAGAATTCAGCGTTATTTGATTCAATTATTGTATTTTCATCAATATCCGGATGTTCGAATTTATGAACCAAAAACTAACATGTTTTACTACTTTTAGCATATCTTATGAACACGCAGTCCACCATCTTAGGTTCTATCTTAATCCTTTTAGGCATAGAAACTTGGACCTTTGCTAGACACCCCACACTTTGAAATATTTCAAGTTGGGTTTTCTTCCTTTTTATTTTTCATAAGAAATTGACTGTGTCTTACTATGGGGAACTCTATTGAGTATTCAGGTGGCTGTAAGGATAGCCTCCCCCCACAAGCTTTGCAGTAAACCTAAACTTATAAGTAAGGCATTCATCATTTCCTTCAAAGTTTGGTTTTTTCTTTCTGCAATTCCATTAGATTGACGTGAATACGGGGCCGTAGTTTGATGGACAATTCCATTCTCTACACATATTTCAGCGAAGGAAGATTCATATTCTCTGCCCCTATCACTTCTTATAGTTTTGATCTTTTTATCTAACTGATTTTCAACTTCAGTTTTGTATTGCCTAAACGTATTTATTGCTTCATCCTTACTATTTAGCAAGTAGACATAATAATATCTAGTGCAATCATCAATGAAAGTTATGAAATACTTTTTTCCTCCACGTGATGGTGTTGAATTCATATCACAAATGTTAGTATGAATTAAGTCTAAGGGATTGAAATTCCTTTCAACGTACTTATACGGATGCTTAACATACTTTGATTCCAAACAAGTTTGACACTTTGATTTATTGCACTCAAAGTTTAGAAAAACTTCTAAGTTAATCAGTTTTCATAATGTTTTGTAATTAATATGGCCTAGTCTTTCATGCCACAAATTGGGAGACTCAAGCAAGTAAGAAGAATTTAAACTTTTATTAATTTTAACATTAATTACATTCATTTTGAATAGGCCCTCATTGAGGTAGCCTTTTCCTACATACACTTCTCATTTACTAAGTACAATTTTTTCGGAAACAAATATACATTGAATATGTTCTTGTCTAGAAGTGAAACAGAAATCAAGTTCTTTCGTAACTCAGGAACATACAAGACATTGTTAAGTGTCAACACTTTGCCGGAAGTCATCTTCAAGAACACTTTTCCCGTTCCTTTTACTTTTGCAATAGCGGAGTTTGCCATTTAGATTTTTTCTTCTACTTGAGCCGGAGCAAACATCGAAAATAATTTCTTGTTAGCACAAACATGGTGGGTGGAACCAGAATCCATCCACCATTCACGAGGATTTCCCACCAAGTTGCATTCGGAAAGCATAGCACACAGATCATCCATTTCTTTCTTAGACTCAGCCAGATTTGCTTAGTCCTTCTTCTTCTCTTTCTTTGGGACACAATAATTCATAGACTTATGGCCAATCTTGTCACAGTTAAAACACTTTCTCTTGAATTTCTTCTTGGGTTGATTGCTTTCATTTTCAGCTTTCTTTCGCTTTTTAGAGTTGTTTTGGTCATCTTCTACAATGTTTGCTCCACTCATTGCAGAATTGCCTCTTGACCTTCTTTCCGCAGCTTTGTTATCTTCTTCAATACGTAGTCGTACAATCAGATCTTCGACTGACATCTCCTTATTTGTGTTTCAAATAGTTTTTGATGTCTTTCCACATAGGTGGTAGCTTCTCTATTATTGCCGCTACTTGAAATGCTTCATTCACAATCAAACCTACAATAAAGTTCATATGAATACTAAGAACATTTTTAAATTGTTCAACAATGTTATTTGTCAAAATCATACCTTCCGCTAGGAGATCATGGATGATCACTTGCAGCTCCTGCACTTGGAAAATAATAGACTTGTTATCTATCATCTTGTACTCTAGGAATCTTGCAACAAAGAACTTTTTAGTTCCGGCATCCTCTGTCTTGTACTTATATTTCAGCGCTCTCCATAACTCTTTTGCAGTCTTGGTTCCACTATACATATTGTAAAGGTCATCTTGGAGACCACTCAAGATATAATTCCTGCAAAGGAAATCTGAGTGTTTCCAAGCCTCCACAATCACAAAACATTGTTTTTCAGAGGTTCCCTCGGGCACCTTCGGAGCTTCCTCCACCGTGAACCTTTGAAAACACAGAGTTGTGAGGTAGAAGAACATTTTCTGCTGTCATCTCTTGAAGTCAATACCCATGAACTTTTCGAGTTTCTCCGCCGGTGCCATAGCTTGCGGAGCATTAGTACGACTCATCGTGGAAATACTAGTTACCACCATAGCCGTTCCAGCATCATGCATTTGACTATCAGTCGTCATTTTTCTGTCACCACAAGACAGTACCTTAAGTATATCGAAATACTTATTAAAATATTGTAGCAACTTTAAAAACTTCTTGTTTCTAGTTTAACGATGAAGTTTTTATGACTTCAAATCATCAACCGAGTGATCTTTAACTTCTGATGAAGATTTTATTTCTTCAAATCACTAGTTAAGTTCAAACAGAGTAGAAAGCTAAAAGCTTTAATCTCCAGAAACCAGGCTATACATATTTGAAACAAAAACTTTAGTGAAAAGAAAATTTCACCAAACAAGCAATTTTTTTTCTTTTTCTAAAGATTATTCCTTAAGATTGTTGTTTTTCAACGTTTTCGGGTACAAAAATATGTAATTTGATACAATAACTTCAACACTAGTTCAAGTTTAAAACAAAAACACTATGAAGCACAACAACACCCTCAACACAAGATCAAAGTGATCTTTCTAAGAAGTGTATTTTATTTTTTCAGAATTTAAGATGAAACAGAAATGTAAAGACAAGTCCCCCGACTTCATGGAGTGTCCTTAAGGAATAATTTCCCTTACTGTACCCGAGGTTTTGGAATCTTCCTCCCAGGATAAAATGGCTTTTAATCCAACTATAGTGGTACCTCAAATAATTGGATTCTTCGAACTCACTCAACGATTTGATTGATCACAAGGAATATTTTGAAGACAAGAAGAGTTTGTATTTCAGAAAATTTTTCATACCAAAACCTGTGGATAAATGTAGGTTTATATAGCCATCAAGTGCCCCTTCCGAAAGGTGGCAATAGTTCATCCGAAAAGGTGTATCCTTTGGAAGAGTTATGTCTGTTCATTCGAAACATTGTGTCTTTTTCTGAACAGACACAACTATCTGAACAGTCACTCCTTTTCTAAAATAATATCTTTTCATAAAAGGTTATGTCCCTCCATTTTTCATTCATACATTTAGAGTGGAAAAAATTTAAGAGTGCTTGAGAAGCAGGGAAGAGATGTAGTAAACCTGGCAAAGGAGATTATTGTTGTTTGTAATGTTAGGGCCTCGTATAAACTTAGATACTATTTACAGCAATGCTATCTTTGATGTACAGGCCGAGTCTAGTTAGAGGATAGAGAGTTGTCACAAAGAGAGACAAAGGTGTTGCCGTGTACTTATTTGCCAATTGGTGATTAATATAATTGATTAGTTACCTAAAAAAGAAGCCTTGCTACACGATGAAAACATAATTTTTTGGAGTTGAAGTTGTGTTTGATCATGAATATAATTTAAAAGTTATTTTTCAAATTTTGTTAGAGAAGTAGAAGTGAAAAAAGTGGAAACGAATTTTTCTTATTTTCACTTTTCCAAAATTTAATTCCAAATTGTATTTGGATTTTTCATGGTCAAACACTGTGATTTTTACATTTTTTTTCACTAAAGTGAAATAATTTTTCGAAAAAAATGATAAAATAGCCATGGCCAAACAGCTACAGAGCTATATCCTTGATAACCCTATTTTTTATATTGATAGATTTTCATAACAATAATTTGCCAACAAGAGTCATTAGAAGTTCACTTTGTCTTTGTGCTTTCCTCACACACTGCTTGTTTTATTTCGTTCTATTTTGAGTTGTCTTGAACACTTATGTAATGAGTTTAAAATTGTTCTTTATCAGTGTTATTAAACTTTAACTAGTATACATATTTGTGCGATATGCAGATGAAATTTAAGTATTATTTCGAATCGTTTGATATGGAATGCCTTTTTCATGTTGTAAATCATATTACCTTAAATATTTAATAACAACATATCCAATATATTCCCATAAAGTGGGGATCTTAAAACAAATTATCTATCATATTATATCTCAATTATAAAATACAAAAAAAAAAAAAAAATCCTACCCCCATCCCTACCTCACCTCCATCTCCTCCCCCCCCCTCTCCCATCCCTCCCTCACCTCTAATCTAATCTGTACGACAAAACAATCATATAATTGTAAAAATAATTTTTATGTTTCATATATTTTTAAGAATATTGTTCACAATTTAAAGATATAAATTGTTAATTAATCTCCCCACCCACCCCCCCACCCCAGCCCCCGCCCCTAATCAAAATTTTATATGAGTAAAAATAATAATTGCAAAAAGCTTTTATGTTTCATGTTTTGCTTTACTATATTATTTATTCTATTGTCCCCCATCTCTTCTCTTTATGATTTATAAATAATTTTTTATTATATATGTTAATTTTTATTTTTCTTAAATATTTATTTCATACTTTTGTGATGTTTCTATACATTAGATTTTCAAAAACTTTATATTTGTTAATTTTTAAAATATTCATTTCACACTTTTGTGATGTTTATATACATCAGACCTTCAAAAATTTTAAATTCTTTAGCTACATTTATGACAAAATATAAATGTAATGTTAGTTGAAAATAATAAAAGGATTAATTAATAAGTCAAATCAAGTATAAATAACATACCTTTGGTAATAATTTTAAAAAATCTCATATGCATAATCTATAG
The DNA here is from genome assembly GCF_002878395.1 of Capsicum annuum. Taxonomy (NCBI): domain Eukaryota; kingdom Viridiplantae; phylum Streptophyta; class Magnoliopsida; order Solanales; family Solanaceae; genus Capsicum; species Capsicum annuum. Next base: position 18,371,483 of record NC_061114.1, on the reverse strand, counting down.
CCTTTTTGTCCATGATAGAAATTTTATATAACAAAAAGTAACACAAACTGTTACAAATAATAATAAATAATCTAAAATCAAGATTTAAATAGTATTCAAATTATGAACAGATTTATTAATATAAGCATATTGCCAACCACAAATGTGGTATAAGCAATAAATGAGTTTAATCGAATAATTAAAGAATAAGTTCAAAAGAATTTAAAGAATGAAATGAAAAGTTTGATTGAAAATTAAGTTTATATAGAAAGAGTTAATTCAAATTTATCTAGTATAGTGTTTGTTTTCAACTCAAAAGCTAAAAGAATCCTAACTTCCATTTAAAATTCAAAATTCAAAAATTTAGCACTAATTCAACAACTAATTTTCAGCAAAGTTATCTTTATAGAAAGACTACTTTAAATAGTTTATATCTCTAAAAATAATCTTTGTCCTTTTATAATTTCAATTTAAAAATATAAAAAAGGTTATAAAAATTTCAAACTAAATACTTTTTTAGCAAACTATATCTTTATCTTTAAATTAATTAAAATAAACTTTATACTTTTGTAATAAAAAACTATTATTATTACTACTACCACTACTATTAGTATTATTATATTATTATTTTTAAAAAAAATAAAAGTACTAATATGTGTGTACTATTATCACTATGTTTTTTAAGATTGTTGTTGTTGTTGTTGTTTTAATCATCATCATTATTATTCCCACCACTATAATTACCACTAAAGTAACTATATTACGATTTTTTTAAAACTCGGAAGTGTTGTTACTACGTTTCTTTTTTCACAAAAATATTATTATTATTAGTAGTAGTAGTAGCAACAGCAACAACAACACTAAGTAGTAGTAGCAGTAATAGTAGCAACAACAGCAGTAGTAGTACTATCTTTTATTTAATATTTAAATATATTTTATGACATTGAAAAAGATAATTTTATCAATAGTAAGATAATGTTAGGTTTCTACTTTTAAGCTAATGGATTTTTTTTTTTAAGTATAGTATTTTCAAATTCAAGTATCTCTAATCTTTTGATTTAAATATTTACTATTTTTTAATTCAAAAATTTTATTACAATAATATGAACCTTTGTCCTAAAAATTGTCCCGTGATTTCTTAATAATTTGCCACATGACTTTTTGTCTTACTTTTAGTTTTGATATATATATATATATATATATATATAAACTCCATTTGAAGTAATTCTTTTTTGTTTTTTTTAATAAAAAACATTTATTCATTATCAATTGAGTAATTACTTCTTAAACAAAAAATAAGTACTCATAGAAAATAATTAGTGATGTATGTGCACCTATTTCTGTATAACTACCATTCTTCTATATGGTTGGTGGGTAAAAACTGAGATGATTAGGGGCGTTTCAATTAAATTAATGGTCGAAAGTGAAATTTTAATAAAAAGCTTAAATATACACATACATACAAAAATAATATCACAGTACAATAATTTAGAATTATCTTTTTTATTTTTATATATGAACTATTATTTAGAATTATCTTTTTTATTTTTATATATGAACTATTTTTGGTGTAATACTTTTAAAAGACACATGACCTTTAGATTTACATATTAATATGATTATTAATAAAAGTAAGAATTAATTCTAATTGAAAACATATTAAGAATTAATTCTAATTGAAAACATATTAGTCATTTGACTACAATACATTAACTTGGATATTATTGTTAAAACTTTATTTATTAATATGGAGTTTGAATTGTTTGATTCAAAATTATAAAATATTAGATAGGCTCCCACAAAATACAATATTGCATAGTTTAGGGTCTTAGTAGGCATTTGGTCATGAAAATCAAAACCTTTTTGCTTTATTTAGAATTTTCAAAGTTGAAATTGGAGTTGTGTTTTGATCATAATTTTTATAGTTAATATTTAAAATTTAAATACATTTTCTAAAAAATATAAAATATTATTTGAATGTGGAATATAATTTAAATAGTATTATTTTATAAAAATAAAAACTTAAAGATTTTTTAAAAAGTAATAAATTAAAAAGTGAAAGCAAGGCAGGACAACGAATAAAGAGTGGTAGAAAAGCTTCAAAATTAAGTGTAGGTGATTTAAATCTTAATTATTGAGTTGGGGTGACAACTTTTAGATTAAGGATTACGGAGATGAATTTCATATCCTCAAGTTTTTTGTTTTACACTTTGGCCCTCTTATAAAAAATCCTAATAACTAAAAAAGAAGGAAAAGAATGTTGTTTCTTTCTCTCTTTTCTCTCTCTTTGCATTTCTTCCATTATTGTTAGTTCCTCCTACTGTTGCTTTTCTTTTTGTCCTTCTTCTTCGTGTTCATCATCTTCTTCTTTTTCTTTTATTTTGTGATATTGTTATTGTTGTTGTTGTTGTTGTCGTTATTACTGTTATTGGATCAAATTTTATTTGTATGTCACTGGCATTACTTCATAGGTGATTTTGATAAGTAAAATAATAATTTTTAGTTTAATTTTTCATTTGAGAATATTGAGTGTTTTCCCAACAATATACAGTAGTGTATCCAACAACTGTTGCATTCATTTACAACTGTTATTGGATAGTTTTCACTACTGTTAAAGTTGTCCCAATAGGTAAGTCATCTGTTGCAACAGATAAGAAATCTATTGCAATAGATGTCTTATGTGAATCCAATAAATTAGTAATATGTTGCAACATATCACTTAGATATTAGATAGTTTTCATCAAAGCTAGGATAAAACAGAAGATGAATCCAATAGGTAAGTCATCTATTATAACATATGACTTATCTGTTGTAATAGATCACATATCCGTTGGATACATGTTCAAAAACAAAAACTTAATTCAACAGATAAGTCATGTGCTGCAACAGAAGGTGGTCATCTATTATAATAAATGACTTATCAGTTGGATACATGTTACCGTAGCTGACCAAGTTGGGATAGAATCAGAATATTAATCGAATAGATAAGTTATCTACTACAACATATGACTTACCTATTGGATTAAACTTCTGGTTCTAAACATGTATCTAAAAGTGAGTTATCTGTTGCAACAGATAACCTACCTTTTGCAACAGATGACTTACCTATCAGATTTATGTTATATTAGGTGGAAATACTTGAATAAAATTAGAAGTTGAATCGAACAAATTAGTCATATATTGCAATAGATCACTATTATATTGCAACAGATGAGTCATCTATTGTAACTGATGAGTTACTTATTGGGATAATGATAATGCATATAATTTTGTTGTTGAATAAAGCCACTCAACTTTACTATACTATCATTATTAATTTTTTTCAGTAAATTTCTTTAGGTACTATTAATGGAGGAATCAATAACATTAGGTGTTGATTGTCATGGCGAATAGATCGAGAATGTAACGATCAAAAAATTTAATGAAATATGTTAAATTTGTGACGTTGTATGATTTGAATATTTTACCCCTCTTCTTAGTTGAATTATGGTATTTCTGGAATGTGGGAGTGATAGACATGATTTTTGATGCATTTTGGTACCACTTAGGCGATATTGTATTTTTTTTATGACTTCGAGAGCCTTATTTTTAGATTTATGGGGATATATTTTGATCCGCGTGATAGATGGCTAAAGGAACTACTCTAGCAGCTCTGAAATATCAATTTTAGACTAGGTACACCTTTGGTTCGGATCTCGGCGCACCCAAGCTCATTTTGACCTATTGATAAAAAAATAAAAATATGAGTGTGGGACCCATATTTGGCCAAAAAAACGTCGAATGAAAAATTTTACTTCATCAGCAGATCCGAAATATTGAAATTAGGGTGGTAACATATTTGGTGTGATTTTATGACTTTTAAATCTTATTTCGACCCTCGATTTGGAAAATTTCAATTTCTGGTTTCGAGGGTCAAAAATTTGACTTCACCAACGCATCCGAAACATCAAATTTAGTATGATTGCATAATTTGTTTATGTAATCGGATTGCAAATGAATTTTGGGCACCCCGTTGAAGTCCTGGGTGAACTTGAAGGGAAAAATCTGGTGCATAAATCGAACTTTTCTGCAATATAAATACCCTCTTTGTCCCATTTTGCTCATTTTTTATCTTGCATATTGGGAGTTAAACCCTAAAATAGTGCGGGAGTTTAAAATTAAAGTTTGTGAGAGCTTGGGAAGCTAGATTAATACCTATTTCTTATTTTATTACTGATTTAAGGTAAAAATTCTTTAGTTTCTTAGTAATTTTTTAATTAATTTCTCAAATCCCCCAGATCTTAGGGCTTGATTTTAAACCTCAATTTCACTTCTTTTCACATGAATAATATTTTTATCTCATAATTACTAGTTTTTCATCAATTTAACCTTTCAAACAACTCTGATCCTCGGTTTTAACCTGAATTTTAAAGATTTTATCCGGTAAAGCTTAAAATTGGTTTTTCTTCAATTTGAACTTCATTTTTTACTCAATTTGACTTGGATTTTAAGTTGTTGATTTCTAAAAATATGGGGAACATATTTTTGAAGTAAAGCTCTAGTTTTTCCCTTCTTTTTCAAAAGTCCACTCTGGGAGTCCGTTTTGATCTCGAATCAAAAGTAGTCTATATAGGTGTTGTTGGTTTTGTTTTGACCCGTAGATTCTATATTTTATATTTTTAGTGGAGTTAGGGATTGTTTGTGAAAAGTTAGGTCGTGGGTTCGGAGTGTAGTAGACCGATTTCAGCTTTTGAGGTAGGTTAACTCTTTCAGACTGTGTTGGGTAGTAAATAATGGTACAAAATGCATGTTAAGGGTGAGAACTAATCATGAAAAATGTCTATCTAAATGTTGTGCCTGTGTGGGGCCTATATATGATGTAATTATCAACATTGAGATATTATGTGATATGTGTGACCATATGAGGTCCTAGGTGATATTGATAGCCTTGAATACATGTGAATAATTGTATTGTTTAAGATGCCTAATATGGTACCATTGGCGTATTGTGATTATATTCATACTTTATTAGCATATGAGACATATGGAAATGCATGAATGAAATAGATATAATAAGTGGACATTGGCCCACGTAGTTGTGAAAATATACCATATGGTTGGGTGTGAAAATATATCATGTGGTGTTGGTTGTGAAAATACTCATTGAAATTGGTTGTGAGCATTACATGTTCATATCATACTCATTCATGAAATATTGGTACCACCGTGGCAACATTTGAAAAACACTGGCAACACCTAATAACACCTTTTGAGGGATATACTGAAAAGAAGATATGATATATGTGGATTGTATATGGGTTAACGAACCCCCATGGGTCATGCATTAGGATGCTTGCCTTCGTAGGTGTATACAGAGATTTGTGATGATCTCGGAGGCTGTGCAACAACCTCGTACATCATCATCATCATCATCATTATCATATACATTGCACTTGCTTTATTGTGTTTATGTTGTGTTGTATTGCCATATTGACTTGTCATCTATGTATTTTTCTTACCTTCATTTACTTGTATTTGATGATCTTGTATCTAACATGTTTTCTCTTATTCTACTTATATATGATATAATGCATACTTGTGTTCTATCTTGGTGTGTTTTGTAATATATGTGATATATTAGAACTCTTAATGCAAGCGGTGTGGGCTACCATTGTGGGACATTTTCTAATTGTAGGTGACGTACCGTTAGTGTGTATTTTATATGCTTTATTTTCTGCTTTGCTCGGTCGGTCTATGATACCTACTGAGTATAAGTGGACCGTACTCACTCCTACTTCACCCTTTCGGTGTAGCTTCAGGTTTGGGTATGCCTCAGATTAGTTAGTTTTTAGGTATCTTTAGATTACTCAAGGTAGCTGCTGGACATCCATAGGTCTGGATTTCACCTCTATCTTTCTGTATTAGTTATATCTTTATTAGTAATAGGAGACAAATATTATTCCTTTATGATTGTTTTTCTGATGTATTGGACTTTTGGATTGTATTAGTAGTTCATACACTATTGACACCTGATTTTGGGCATGATTGGTATTTTAAATAAGTTCTTTCTGCATTTTTATGATTACTTGTATGGTTTGACATTGCTCTAGAAGCCTTACCTTGAGCATTTGTGTCCCTTTTTTGTATCAGTTTGAGTGATAGGCTTACTTGTCAAGGTACGTCGCGATAAGTGTCATCATGACCCTTATTTTTGGGTCGTAAAAAATTGGTATCAGAGTAGCCAAGTTTCATTGGTCTCAATGGTGTAAGAACAGGATGTCTAATAGAGTCTCGCAGATTGGTATGCAGACATTTGTATCTATCTTTGAGAGGCTATAGGATGTCTTTAGGAAACTTCTCTTATTTTATTTTTTATCGTGCAAAGTTCTTTTATACCTTGTGTTCTGAGTTGTGTTTCACTCATTTTGCATAGATGGTATTGCTTATACGACCTATTAGTTGAGAGATAATGCTAGAGATTAGTGGATGTTGTTTGTGAGTTGTAGACCTTGTGGTTCTCCTGAGATGACTTGGGATTAGTTTTCTGATGCCTTCTCAGAGAGATTTATGCCTTTCAGTTTGAGAGATACTACAAGGGATTGAGAGATACTATAAGGGACGAGTTTGATCATTTAGAGCAGGGTTCCATGATAGTTGTAGAGTATAAGGTACGTTTCCATGCCCTGTCCAGATATTCCTATGATAGCATTTCCATAGAGTTTGAGAAGGTTCAAAAGTTCATAAATAGTTTAGAGGTTTCACTTCAGTTGGCTACATCTCAAATGGTTATGTTTGGGGCTTTTTTTTCAAAGTATTGTGGATCATGCTAAGATGACAGAAGATATTCTTAGTGCATCTTAGGAGGCGCCAAGAAGGCACAATATTTTGGTGAGTTCAAGAGTTAGACATATCAAGGTAGAGATTTTAGAGGTTCACATGGATACTATGGTAGGCCAGCACAGGTGACTTTATAGAGTTTAGGTGGTAGATCTTCTAGTTCAGGGTGGACGTTCGGGCCCTGCTGTACCTTCTTCTATTGAGACTGGTCGTAAAGGTTGCTATGTGTGTGATGAGATTGTCTATGTGGCCAAGGACTATTCTTGTCATATGTTTAAAGCTACTTTTATTTCATCTGTAAAGGGTAGGGGTTCTACCAAAGGTGTGATAAGTAGAGATGGTAGAGCCCGTGGGGCTACTCAGCCAATTGGTAGTTATGGTTGTGGGGCTACTCAGCTAATTGGTAGTTGTGGACAGTGTTAAGTTTACTAGCTAGACCTAAGGTAGAGGCTTTAGATGTTATGATCACAGGTATCATCCTCATTTGTTTTAGACCTGCATCTGTGTTATTTGATCTCGAATTAAATTTCTCCTATGTGTTTGTGTATTTTGATTTGGGTTTTAATTTTGTTAGTGATACTCTTGACATGCCTATTCGTGTATCTACCCCTATAGGTGATTCTTTAGTGGTGAATTAGGTGTACCGATCTTGTGTTGTGACTTGTAGCGAGTGTGAGACTTTTGGTAGATTTGCTTGTATTAGATATGGTTGACTTCGATGTTATTTTGGGTATGAATTGGTTGGCTCCTTATCATGTTGTCTAAGATTATTTTGATAAGATTATGACTTTATCTTTTCCAGGTGTGCTTAGAATAGCTTGGAAGAGTGCACTTCATTCGGGTCCTAAAAGGATTATATCTTATGTTTAGGCTCATAAATTGGTTGATAAGGGATATTTATCTTACTTGGCTCATATTTTTGACACTAGTATTATATCGCCTCCTTCCTTAGATTTTGTCCGTATTGTCTGTGAGTTTATGAATGTGTTTCTTACGGACTTACCTGGTATGCCGTCGGATCGAGATATTGATTTTTCTATTAATGTTGAGTCGGGCACCAAGCCCATTTCTATTCCTCCTTATAGGATATCCCCAGTAGAGTTGAAGAAACTAAAGGATCAGTTGCAGAAGTTGTTGGATAAGGGATTTATCCTACCTAGTATTTCACCTTGGGGTGCACTTGTCTTTTTTATGAACAAAAATAATGGGTCTATACGGGTGTGTATTGATTATCGACGGTTGAATAAGGTGACGATTAAGAATAAGTATCATCATTCTCTCATTGATGATTTATTTGATTAGCTTCAGGGTGTTGCGGTGTTTTCAAAGATTGATTTGAGGTTCTATTATCACCAGTTAAGGATTAGAGCTTCGAATATTCTGAAGACAGCTTTTCAGACTCGATATGGTCATTATGAGTTTTTGGTCATGTCCTTTGAGTTGACCAATGCCTCTGCCGCATTCATACAGTTGATGAACCGGGTGCTTCGACCATATCCTTACTCCTTTGTTATTGAATTTATAGATGATATCTTGGTTTATTCCAAGAGTGAGGTTGAGCATGAAGAGCATTTGCAGATTATGCTTCAAAGATTAAGGGATGAGAAGTTATATGCTAAGTTCTGTAAGTGTGAGTTTTGGTTAGAGTTTATTTCTTTCTTGGGTCATGAGGTGACTAATAAATGTACTATGATTGATCTAACTAAGGTTGCAGCGGTTTGTGATTGGCTAGACCTACTTCGCCCATCGAGATTCAGAGTTTTGTTGGCTTGGTAGGTTATTATCAGAGTTTTATTGAGGGTTTTTCATCATTTACGGCTTCATTTACCAAGTTGATCCAGAAGAAGATTTCTTTTCAGTGGTCTGATACTTGTGAGGCAAGATTTCAAAAGCTCAAGGATTTGTTGACTTTAGATCCTATCTTGACTTTGTCCAAGGAGGGTGTGGGTTTTACCATCTTGTGTGATTCTATAGGTGTTAGGTTAAGTGTTGTGTTTATGCAGGAGGGCAAGGTGATTGCTTATTCATCTTATCAGCTAAAGCCTCATGAGAGGAATTATTTGGAGTTGTGCATAGTTGTGTTTGCCTTGAAGTTGTGGAGAAAATACTTGTATGAAGTCCGTTGTGAGATCTTCTTAGACTATCGTAGCCTTCAGTACTTCTTTGCCCAACGAGATCTTAATATGAGGCAGTGCCGTTATCTTGAATTGTTTAAGAAATATGACATGACTATTCTCTACCATTCGAGCAAGGCTAATATGGTTGTGAATGCCTTGAGCTGAAGGTCTTCTAGCATGGGTAGCTTGCCTTTGGACTTAGAGGTTCAGTCTTTAGCTTACCAGATGGTTAGACTTGATATTTTGACACCTGGGCAAGTTTTGGTATTTGTGGAGGCTAGATCTTCTTTGATGAAACAGATTTGAGCTTATCAGTGTAATGATATTGAATTAAGGTTGATTAGAGATAAAGTGTTGAGTAGAGAGGCTAAGAAAGCCTCACTTGATTCAAATGGAGTTTTATGAATTGGGGGTCGAGTTTGTATGCCGAGAGTGGGTGATTGGATTAGGTTGATCTTAGAGGAGGCACATTGTTCTAGATATTCTATCCACCTAGGTGTGACTAAGATATATCTTGATTTTAGGTAGCATTACTAGTGGTGTGGTATGAGGCAAGATATAGCAGATTTTATGGCTCATTGTTTATGTTGTCAGTAGGTGAAGATCTAGCATATGAGACCTGGTGAAATGCTTCAGAGGTTACCCATTCCCAACTGAAATTGGGAACGGATCACTATGGACTTCGTGACTGGTTACCTCATACTTTTCGTGGTTCAGATAGTGTTTGGGTCATCATGGATCGATTGACTAAGCTTATTTTATTCTGGTTTAGGTCTCATTCAATGCTGAGAGGTTGGCTCGTATCTACATTCGTGAGATTGTGCATCTGCATGGTGTGCTGATTTTTATTATTTCATATCGAGGTCCCGTGTACACATCTCACTTTTGGAAGACTTTTCAGGATGAGTTAGGTACTCCGGTGGATCTCAATACAATATTTCACTCCCAAATTGATGGCCATCAGAGCGGACAATCCAGGTTTTGGAGGATATGCTTTGCGCATGCTGGATGGATTTTGGAGGGCAGTGGGAGCAACATTTGGCTTTAGCAGAGTTTACATATAATAATAGCTACTATTCCAGTATTGATATGGCTCCTTTTGAGGCATTGTATGGTAGGCATTATCGCTTCCTAGTGGGTTGGTTTAATATTTCAGAGTTGAGACATTGAGATACGAACTTTCTTCGTGAGTCTTTGGATATAGTCCGGGTCATTCAGGATAGACTTAGAGCTGCTCAGAGTAGGCAAAAGTGCTATATTGATTGTAGACTTTGTGCCTTGAGAGTTGGTGCTGGTGATCGTATTTTTCTTCAAGTTTCACCTATTAAGGGTCTGATGACGTTTGGGAAGAGGGGCAAGCTTAGCCCCAGGTATATTGGTCCATTTGAGATTCTTCTGACTGTTGGTGATGTGGTTTATGAGTTGGCTTTGCCCCCTGATCTAACAGCTGCTCATCCAGTTTTTCATTTTTCTATGCTTCGTCGCTATATTACTGATGAGTCTTATGTCATTCATTAGGAGTCGTTTTAGTTAGATAAGCGGTTGTTCTTTGTTGAGGAGCCGGTCTCCATTTTGGCTAGGGATGTTAGGCGGTTGCGCTCTAGAGTTATCCCTGTGGTTAAGGTTCAGTGGCAACATCGACCTGTAGATGAGGTTACTTAGGAGGTTAGGTCTAATATGCGTAGTTCTTATCCTCAGCTCTTTATTGATTCAGATATTTCTTTTCCTTAGTTCGAGAACGAACTAGATTTTTAGTGGTGGATGATGTAACGGTCTAAAATTTGATGAAATATGTTAAATTTATGATTTTATATGATTTGACTATTTTATCCCTCCCCGTAATTGCATTATGGTATTTCTGTGATGTGGGAGTGATTGATATGATTTTTGATGTATTTTGGTACCATTTATGTGATATTGTGGTTTTTGATGGCTCTGAGAGCCTTATTTTAGACTTATGGGGATATCTTTTGATCCATGCAGTGAATGACTGAATGGACTATGCCAACATGTCTGAAATTTTGATTTTAGGCTAGGTAGACCTTTGGTTCGGATTCCGCTGCACCCGAGCTCATTTCAACCTATTGATTGAAAAAATTAGAAAATTAAAAATATGGGTATGAGACCCACATTTGGTCGAAATGACCTCAGATAGAAAATTTTACTTCACCAACAGATTCCAAATATCAAATTTAGGGTGGTAACATATTTGGTGTGATTTTACGGCTTTTAAATCTCATTTCGACCCTCAGTTTGGAAAATTTTACTTTCGGGTTTCGGGGGTCAACTTTGTGAAAACAATATTTTTTTTTAAAATCTCAATTCGCCAACGTGTTCGTAACGTCGAATTTAGTAGATTGCATAGTTCATTTATGTATTTCGGACTCTACACGAATCTTGAGCACCCCGTCGATGTCCGGGGTAAACTTGAAGGGGAAAATCTGATGCATAAACCAGATTTTTCTATAATATAAATACCCTCTTTGTCACATGTTGCTCATTTTTCATCTTGCCTCTTGGGATTTAAATCCTAAAATAGTGTGGGAGTTTAAAAGTAAAGTTTATGGGAGCTTGGGAAGCTAGATTAACACATATTTCTTGGTTTTATTACGGATTTAAGGTAAGAATTCACCCCTTTCTTAGTAATTTCTTGATTAATCTCTCAAAACTCCAAAAATTTTAGGGTTTGATTTCAAATACCAATTTCACTTCTTTTTACTTGAATAATATTTTTATCTTATAATTACTAGTTTTGTTTTTATCAATTTAACCTTTAAAACAACACCAATTCTTGGTTTTAACCAGAATTTCAAAGATTTTACCCGGTAAAGCTTAAAAATAGTTTTTTTTTTTCAATTTAAATTTTATTTTATTTACTCGATTTGACTTGAGTTTTCAGCTGTAGATTCTTAAAAATATGAAAAACATGTTTTTGAAGTAAAGTTTTGATTTTGCCCTTGTTTTTTGAAAATTCGTTCTAGGGGTCCGTTTTGACTCTGAATCAAAAGTAGTCAATATAGGTATCGTTGGTTTTGTTTTGACGCGTAGATTCCATATTTGATGTTTTTGGTGGAGATTGAGATTTTTTGTGAAAATTTAGGTCGTGGATTCGAAGTGTAACAGACCGGTTTTGGCTTTTGAGGTAGGTTATGACTTAACTCTTTCAAACTGGACTGAGTAGTAAATATGGTACAAAATGCATGTTAAGGGTGGGAACTAATCATGAAAAATATCTATCTATGTGTCGTGTCTGTGTGGGGCCTATATATGATGTAATTGTCAAAATTGAGATATTATATGATATATGTGACCGTGTGTGGTCCTAGGTGATATTGATAGCTTTGAATACATGTGAATAATTGTATTGTTTAAGATACCTAATGTGGTATCATTGGCGTATTATAATTATATTCATACTTTATTAGCATGTTAGACATGTGGAAATTCATGAATGAAACAGATATAATGAGTGAATATTGGCTCGCGTGGTTATAGAAATATATTATGTAGTTAGTTGTAAAAATATATCATGTGGTTGGTTGTAAAAATATATCATGTGGTTGGTTGTGGAAATACTCATTGCGATTGATTATGGTCATTACATTTTTATATCATACTCATTCATGAAACATTGGTACCACTGTGACAACATTTGAGAAACACTGGCAACACCTGATAACACCTTCCGAGGGATGTGCCAGAAATAAGATATGATATATGTGGTTTGTATATGGGTTGATGAACCCCCCATGGATCCTGTGTTGGGAGGCTTGCCTCCGTAGGTGTATACGAGAATTGTACGACGATCCCGGAGGCTATACGACGACCTCGTGCATCACCATCATCATTATTATCATATACATTGCACTTGCTTTATTGTGTTTATGTTGTGTTGTATTGCCATATTGACTTGTCATCTTTGTATTTTTCTTACCTTCATTTACTTGTATTTAATGATCTTGTTTCTACATGTTCTCCTTTGTTCTACTTATATGTGACATAATGCATACTTGTGTTCTATCTCTGTGTGTTTTGTAATATATGTGATATATTAGAACTCTTAATGCAAGCGATATGAGCTACCGTTGTGGGATATTTTCTGATTACAGGTGACGTGCCCTTAGTCTGTATTTTGTATGCTTTATTTTCTACTTTGCTTGGTCGCCCTATGATACCTACTGAGTACAAGTGGACCATACTCACTCCTACTTCACTCTTTCAGTGCAGCTTTAGGTTCGGATATGCCTCAAATTAGTAGATTTTCGAGCGTCTTCGATTACTCAAGGTAGCGGCTGGACATCCATACATTTGGAGTTCACCTCTATCTTTATGTATTAGTTATGTCTTTATTAGTATTCAGAGACAGATATTATTCCTTTGTGGTTAATTTTCTGATGTATTTAACTTCTGAATTGTATTAGTAGTTCTTACACTATTGACACCTGATTTTGGGCATGATTGGTAGTTTGGATAAGTTCTTTTCGTATTATTATGATTACTTCTATGGTTCGTCTTCAGTCTAGAAGCCTTACCTTGAGCATTTCTATCCTTTCCTTTGTCCTTTTAGTATCAGTTTGGGTGATAGTCTTACTTGTCAAGGTACGTCACGACAAGTGTCATCAGGACCTTTGTTTTTAGGTTGTGACAGAGAAGAACAATCAATTTATTTGGCTTTGGAAGGATGGGTGACATGTTAGAGACGATAGCTATAATGGCCCAAAGAGATATTTTGTATGATGTTTTTGTCAAATTTAATCATCAACTATTGTGAACTAAATTGTCAATCAAAAAATCTTTTCATTGGTTACATGCACAATTCTTTTGAAAATTAGAGGGTCCTACCTTTTAAGATAAGCGATCAACTTTGTTTGCATATTTATCTGAGTGATGCAGCTGGGCCTATTTTAAAGGTGTACATGGTCGAAAAACTAATAGAGAATCAGAATGTGGAACAAGACCAACAAGATATGTTAAATGATTAATTCGATAGTATGGACATGAATATTCTAAATAATGAAACTGGAGATGAAGTAGGGGAGGACCAAATACCTACATATGTTGTTACGAGAAATACATTAGGTAGTTCTCAATCAACACAGCTGAGCAATCTTCAAGATGAAATAGTTCTTCTATAAGGGAATGACATTCAATAACAAGGGAGAACTAGTCACTTTATTGCATATTGATTGCTTGAAAAAGGATCTTAGACTCAAGAAGGTGATTAATTCGTGTAGTGTCTATTATTTTAGATGTGCATATTCAATGTGCAATGGTGGTTAAGGACGGTGAAATTCAAAAGTTTTGACATATTCTGCATTAGAACTTATAAAAAGTATCACACATGTAGTTTGGAACATATTACGAGTCATAATCTGTATGCCACAATAAAGGTTATCGATAAATACTTCAAAAATTGCTCTCTAATGGCAAAAACCTGTCTACAAGAGGTATAGTCAATCAAATCTGTGTAGAACGTGTCGTAGGTGAGTTATTGAAAGATTTATAAGGTCATGGAGATTGCAAAGTCTTTGGTTAGGGGAACATATGAGCACGAATATGTAGTGCTTGATGCCTATTGTTATATGCTTGAGTCGGCAAATCCAGGAAGTAAGATGGCATTGTAAGATGATAAAAATAAAAATTTCAAGTACTTTTTTATAGCTTATGTGACTTGGGTTCATAGTTTTCAACAAACCAGAAAATTCATAGTCGTGGATGGGACATTCTTGAGGAACAATTATGAAGGAGTTTTGCTATCGGTGGTGGTACAAGATGTGGAGAATCATATTTTTGTGTATTGCACAAGAAATGTGATGCCTCAAACAATAATTTTTTTTGAACAAATAAGATGCTACGTAGATGATACCGATAAGTTGTGTATAATTTCTGATAGGCATCCAAGTATCGAAAAGATGATTTCAATTGTCTACCCTCAACTCATTATGGTTGTTGCATGAGGCACCTTGGGAAAAATAATTCAAAACAACTTTCATAATTCAAAGATCATATCTTATTTTTATAAAGCAATGAAAGCGTACGATAGAGTTGAGTTCTATGACCATTATAATCTTTCTACCCACTAAGGTTGAAGTGGGATAAATTGTCACAATTTAGAAAACAAGATTGTGATGACACTTATTTTGATTTAACTTTGGTAGGTAAGTTAAAAATTCACAACATGAAAGAAATATGAAATAGGAAAGAAAAGAAGCAATACGGGACTTTTAGAACGAAGTCAAACCATAATAATCATAAATTTGAAATATCTAAAAGAAATGCAATCAAATACAAAAAATTGGTATTATAAGTATAAAGAGCATCAAAGACAATACTGAATCTGATAAATATATCTTTATCTCTAAATACAAGTAAAGACATAAAAGATAGAGGGAAGCTAGAACAAGACTTCAGATAGGGAGCTCATCAATACTCCAAATCAGCTCACAACAACACGAATCAACTATCATGAGTCGTACTCATGCTATAATTACATTGAAAGAGGACAAAGGTAGGAGTGAGTACGATTCACTTGTACTCAATAGGTATCATAGACCAAATAAGTAAAGCTATTAACTAAACAAGAAAGAATGTTGTGAGAATGATGACACCTACATATAGAACAGTTCCTGACGGTGGCCCAAACTATATCTCCTAACAATTCTACAATTATCATATCTATATAAGGATAACCAAACACGAATATATAATACAAGTGTAAATACACGATAGCAAACATATGAATAGAAATGCGCATGATGCAATGCAAATGTAAATGTAATAGGGTACGACCATCACATGACCTCGTATAGATTTCCAGCATAAGCTTCCAGGACAGGACTCATGTAGGGTCCGTAACCCATATACTTTCATAATCTCAATCCACTTTCATGGCAACATCTTTGGTCAAGGGTTAAAAAGTATTTTATTTTTTTTCAAAATTAATATTTCTTTATGGTACCAATTTCATTTATATGGATAAATGATATAAGGATGCAAGCTCATAGTCAATACAATAAAATATATAAGAATCAATTCAAATATGGTACCGAATGAGAAAATCTCTTCAATATCTCAAAAAATCATGATATAAGCCACCGCATGACACCTTAATAACGAATAATCATGTAAGACATTAATAATCTCAATTCAAGCCCACATTCGAACATCAAAATAAAGATAGATAGCAAACACAAACTTAAATAAGACTAATATAAAGCCCCACTCGGATATCACCAAAATAATCATCTATCAAGTCAATTATAATGTTCACATAAGCCCCTACTGGGACATCACAATAATAATACTCGTAAGTTAATAACAATACTCAAATATGCCCCTAACAGGGGAAACATGATGACATAACTATGTCAAATACAAATATCATGATGTAATCCCCAACCCATAGCATACTTTACATGAATGGTTAGCTATCCAGCCAGTCTAAAGAAAGTTAAGCCACCACCTACCTCAAAAAGCTGAAACACGAGCTATATCCTTCAACATGAAGCCTTTCCTTTACTAGCGGCTTCAAAACGAACTAAATCTATCAAAAATGCAATCTATACATCAAAATGAGTCTAACAATATTCATATTAGCTACTTTTATTTTGAGCCTAAAAATAGTTCAAAAATTGACCCTGAAGGCAAAAAGGGTATAACTGAAAATTTTTAAAAAATCATGTTTTTCATAAAGGATCCTAAATATGAAAATCCATCAAAAAATAAGTTTAAATCGAGTTTGAAATCGAGGAAACACTTTTTTTTCTAATACGGAGTGAAACCCCAAAATTACTAGTTTGAAAATCTAAGTTTTAAAGTTCTTTTGAAGCTAAAATCATTAGAAATGATGAAAATAGGAGTTTGGAGTTTATTCATGCAAGATTAATGAAATTTCTCTTTGAAATCACCAAGAACCAAGCTCTCAAAGTCTAAAAGTGATGAAAAATAAAGTTTTTTTCAGCTCAGGTGTATAGTACCATGCGATTGTGGCCCCCACCAGGCGATCACGACGTCAACGTTGACCTCGCCCATAAATGACTATCGTGATCGTGACAAAGACCCGATCTGAACCTTTGGATAGCGGAGAGTTACCATGCAATTGCAATGAACAACAACCCAACTCTTCGCAATCGCCACCCAAGCCGTGTGATCGTGATGAAGGAACTCCTAGTGCACCAATAATTGGGTACCAACAATCAGTCTATGGCCAGTCCCTCGAAATTTGATCGGAATCATGCAGAAGCAAATTATTCATGGTATAAAGTTATTTTTGACATTTCAGACTCAGTGGAACCATTTGATTTATGAAAAGTGATCGTTTTCAACAAGTTAACTCCCGGAACCCCTTTAAGATAAAGTTAACTAATTTCTCGTCTAATCGGTCAAAACTAAATATAAAGGCTAGGAAGCCGAACTAGATACACTACTAACTCAAAATTGATAGTCTGAATCTATTGAACTTACATAATCACCATCCGACGCTCGGATCACAAAAAGTTGGCCGATGTCAAACTGGCCATTTTCAAGGCTTTTCAGAGGCTCACACTCACTCAAATCACTCCCGAATGCTTTGGAAATCGTGCCAACCAACATAGCAACTATGGAAAAGGGTAAAATAATCAAATCAAAGCAAAAGATAAAAATCACAAGGTTGTTACATACATACACACCATCTTTTTTAGATTTTACTTATGTAATTACTGAATATATTATATACATATTGTCAATTTAAGATCATGATATTTAATTTTTTATTATTATTTTAAATTTCATATCAAATCAAATTAAATAAAAATTAATGGAATATACGTAGACCCTATTCCTACCTACATGAGGTAGAGAGGTTGTTTCTGAATAGATTCTAGACTCAAGAAATTATACTAAATATAATATATATATATATATATATATATATCTTTAGCTTAAAATTACAATATTTTTGTTTTATTATTTTAGATTTCGTATAAAAAAAATTAATTAATTAAAAAGGGAGGGAGTACAATTTTGATAGTGTTGTCAAGTTAGAGCAGTTAAAGTAGGCTACTTTGACATGAAATGATCCTTTCATGTCCCAAAAGAGCAACACAAACAGCAGGCAGTTGGATTTGGGAGGAAAGAATCATTTCAGTAATTCAACAAGTAGACAATAAAGCTGGTGCCAAGTCGTTGGTTCCTAATTCCTATATCTAGTTTTAGAGAAAATGATACTTAACAAAAATTGTCCATTATGTTTAGGGTAGATAATACTTTTTTAAATAGATTTTAAAGTAGTTTTAATTATTTATTTTTCGATAACCATGATGTTTGAACCAATTTTTTCATACCTCAATTAAATTCATGGGATGCCAACCATCTTCCACCAACAACAGATACCAGGTAACTCTGTCTGCCCAGACTAGGACGGATGGAAAGAATTATTTAAGTGAGTACTTTTAATTTCGATTATATATGTAACAAACTCTATTTGTTATATTTGATGAAAATTATAAAATTTGGTAGGAACTCACATTTGAAATTAGTTTTTATAGTTTATGTTCTTTTTAAAATTTATATTTAGAGTTTGATGTAGTTTTTTGAAGAGCAAATATAACAAATACAGAATAGTTTTTCAAATAGATCAAATGGACCAAATATAAAAGAATTAGCAAATAGAAGCTTAAACAATGACATTTAGTAGCCAAAAAAATGTTTTCATCGTGTAATTTAATTGAACGGTATTTTTTTTTCCTATTTCATGCTTCATGAAATGTATCCATTAATAATACTTAGGATTCGTTTGGTACAAGGTATAAGGGATAATTAATCTAGAGATTAGTTTTAGAATGAATTTATCCCATATTTGGTTAGGACAAAATACATGGATAACACATTCAGAAATTAGTTATTCTAAGATTCTAGTGTTATTTTAAAGGCATAATACATAAATATGTACTTAAACTTGACACCAAATTATAACTTTGACCTTATATTTTGATAGTGCACAAATAGGATCTTTAACTATTCAAAACTAGAACAAATATGACCTCCGATTTTGCAACCCCCATGCGTGAGTTTCACTTGCGCCTACGTGGAAAGGTAATCCAATCACACGGTGTCACGTCATTAAAAAGGATGACATGGCATGATGACGCGGTTTCAATTAAAACGACGTTGTTTTGCTTCTATAAGTCAAAACAACGTCGTTTTGCTGCTACTTATTATTATTATAATAATAATAATAATAATAATAATAATTATTATTATTATTATTATTATTATTATTATTATTATATAAAATTATCATCTTAATAACATTTTGTTAATAACGTTAATTTAATAACGCTTTAATAACGTTAATTTAATATACTACTATTGTCCTTAATAATGTTTTATTAAAGTTAATTTAATAACGTTTTAATAACGTTAATCTAATAGCGTTTTAATAACATTAATTTAATAACATTAATTTAATAACATTTTAATAACGTTAATTTAATAATGTTAGTTTAATAACGTTAGTTTAATAATATTTTAATAACGTTAGTTTAATAACGTTAATTTAGTAACATTAATTTAATAACGTTAATTTAATACAAATTTATTAATAATGTTAATTTAATAATGTTAGTTTAATAATGTTTTAATAACGTTAATTTAATAACGTTAGTTTAATAACAATTTAATAACGTTAATTTAATAATTTTAATAACGTTAATTTAATAAAGTTTTATTAAAACTATAATTTTTTTATTTATTATTAGTATAATTTCATCTTTGAGCTGAAAATAATGAAAAAATAATAGTGAAATTCATTTAAATATATAAAAAGGAATTAGTAAGGGCATACTAGTCATTTTATTCTTTTTTTTACTGTTGGAACGCTCAAAATTTTAGCCCAATGCGCCCAGTTTTGTGTGTACAACACACATTTTACCATTTCAGATCGGAGGTCATATTTGTGCAGTTTTGAATAGTTAAAGATCATATTTGTGTACTATCAAAGTTTAAGGTCAAAGTTATAATTTGGTGTCAAGTTTAGGATCATATTTATGTATTATGCCTATTTTAATCCCACATTGAGAATGAGATAACTGATCTCGAAATATCTAATCCCAAAATAATTAACTTAGAAATAACTTATTTTCCATCTAAATGACCCCTTAATATAACCACATTACATTTCTTTCATGTGCCCAACCTAAGCCTGTCAAACGGGTCGGGCTGACCTGGCCCAATCCGACCAACTAAGCAAACCCGGCCCTGTATGACCTGGCCCGGTCAGACCACGGATTGTAGGGTCCCGGGTCCCGGGCCGGATTATTTTTTGATTTGGGCCCGTTAACCCAGCCCGGACCAAACCCGATCCGAGCCCGCCAGTTAATCGGCTCGGATATATATATTTTTTTAAAAAAATGGATTTTGTACAAAATTGGACCATTGGGCCACTTGACCGTTGGGTCCAACGGCTATATTACCGTTTGGCCCCTTAAAACGGCTCAAATGGCAGTTTTTAATAATTTTTTTTTCATTTTAAATATTTTTTTAATTCCAAAAAAATTTCTATAAATACCCTACACTCTTAAATCATTTTCACACAAATTTTCATTCTCTCTCAATTCTCAAATATTCTATATATTTAAATTCCTAAAGTGCTCACTTTAATTTTTTTATTTTGCGATTACAAAGTACGAGTGGAAGTTTCTAAAGTCGCAACCTTCGGATACTTCCAAAATTTGGTATTATCATTCTATCTCTTACGTTTATTTTTAATTAGTGTATTAATTGTTGAATATTTTATTTTATTATATTTGTGTTTGAATTTTTTTAGTTTAATTTATATTATGGATAAATTAAGAAACCTCGCCACTAAAGGTGTTAAAATTTTTTGTCCTAGAAGTGGTAGTGGTAGCAAAAAATGAATTACTAGCGGTAGAGATACTTCAAGTAGTAGATATACCCATGTGCTTTCGCCTCTGGTACCGCTTGGTACACCTTTTGAGGAAGAAATAGGTGTAGGTACTCACAATATAGATTATGTAGAAGCTCAGAAAAATTATGGTATAGAAGAAGAAAATGAAGTAGATGTGGTAAATTTAGACGAAGATGTTGAAAATATTGGTGAGACACCCGCAGTAGAAAATGCTAACGTTAGATTTGAATCGGTTAATCTCCCTCCCCGTCCTTCTCGTGCCCCAAGAGCTCGTAAAACAACTAGAATTGCATGTCAATTTTTCGAACATATATCAGATACTGAGGTGCAATGCAATATTTGTCAACAAATATATAAGCATAAAAGCGGAGGCAAACAAGTGGGTACGGGTACGTTAATGAGACATATAGGTGATGCTCACGAAAGAGAGCTAAATATTGCACGAGGTGGTGGGAATGTTGGTGGGCCAACGCAAACTAGAATGGACCCAACAACCGGTCAGGTAATGAAGAAGTATAATAAATTGAGGGACCGGTAAGAAATAGCTAAAATGGTAGTTGTGGGTTGTTTGCCTTTTAGTTTTCCTTCTTTGATGCCTTTATTCATTACATTCAAGCAATTTATAATCCTATGTTTAATGGTATTCCTAGAAGTACTTGTCGGTCTGATATTTTTAGACTTCATTCACAATATTATTTTGTTTATCAACATTTTTAAAAAAATATTTAATGTAGATTGTCCCTAACTTCTGATCTTGGTCGTGCTGTAAATAAAAATGATTATTTAATTATTACTTGTCACTCGATGGATGGTAATTTTGTGATTTAAAAACATATTTTGCTTTTATATGATGAAGATCGTAAACATACTGGAGATTTTATTGCTGATTCGATTATTAAAGTTGCAGAATTTTATGGTATCGAAAATAAAATCTTATGTATTGCTTTTGATAATGCTTCTAACAACAAGACTGCTATAACAAATTTAAAATCTAAGTTATCTCCGCCGTTACCTGAAATTTTTTATATTAAGTGTGCATGCCATATATATAATTTAATTGTAAAAGATGGTCTTGAATTTTTGAGCTTTATATTGAAAAAATCCGTCTTGATGTTGGTTTTATTCAAGGAAATAATCAAAGAAAAAGAATTCGAGAATTTAAAGTTAAATGTCAAGAAAATGGACTTGCACCAATATTGATGCCCGAGGAAATTGATATTAGATGAAATTCTACGTATGATTTTTTAAAAACTTGTTATAAATATAAAGTTCCTATTACACTAACTTTTAACCAATATTGTGGTTCATTTGTTGATTCTGCTGATTGCATGCTACATGATTCTGATTGGATTGTGATTAATGATCTTGTTAAGTTTTTAGAAAAATTTTATATAGCTACGGTTGAATTTTTTGGTGCTTATTATCCTACTGTTTGTAATATTTTGTCATATATAGCCGATATTTCTGGTTTGCTCAAAGAATATTAAAATTAAGAAGGTTATAAAGAAGTTGTTGGTGCCATGTTTACTAAATTTAAAAAATATTTTTTCCCAATTCCCCCTATTTACTTGGTTGGTGCTATGCTAAATCCGTGCATGAAATATATTACAATGTGCCACTTTAGTACTCTTATTTACGCTAACTTAGAAATAAATACTAACAATGATTCTAAACAAGTACAACCTAATTTGTGGACGGCTATGGGTGATGCGAATAGATACATAGAAAAATTATATAATCACTATGCTGATTTAGTTAATTTAGCCGTACCTACAAATATCACTCCAATTGTCTCTCCTCATCCTCTGGAGGATCCATCATCTTCTAAAAGGCCACCTGATTTTTTTTATGATTTACCTTGTTGGAACAGTGTTGATGAGAGAGCTTACACATCAACTTATCGGGAAGAGCTTAAATATTATCTTTGGTCGCCGCCAGAGGATCGCAGACAATGGATCAACACGTTGGATTGGTGGAGGAGTAATGAAACACAATATCCTATACTTTCAAGATTAGCTAGAGATATCTTGAATGTTCCAATGTCAACCGTTGCATCAAAAAGCGCTTTTAGTCAGGGACGACAACAACTTGGAGACAACCGACAGTCATTGGGAAGCAATGCAATGAATGTTCTAGTTTGCCTCAGAGATTGGATTAGATCTGAAAGAAGAAATCAAGGAATCGAACCGGAGCAGAACGATGAGCAGAAACTTGAAGAAATTATGTCTTCACGGGAGAACTCAGCAGAATCAAGTCCAATGCATGGTTTTGCCCCGTTGACTTTGACTATCCTATGCGAGTTACCGTTAATATTAACATGAATGAGTTGGAAAAAATGATGCATAATTTTTAGATTTTTCATTCATGTAAATTATAAATTTTGGATCATTTTTCAATCAATAAAATTCAATATTCATTCACTCTTTAGTACTTACTTTGTAATTTTTTCCATTTAACGATTTAAATTGAATTTCTGGTTTAAATTAAAAACTTACTTTTAATATATTATTAATTTACTATCAAGTATCATTAATTTATTATATTAAGTAGCATATGTTTTGTATATTTGTGTATATATCTTCTATAGATGTGTATATTTAATGTATACATGTGTATATGTCTTATAAATTGTATATATATTGTAGTATATATATATATATATATATAT